>NW_007726703.1:1602-154108 GCF_000696425.1 Galeopterus variegatus | reverse complement strand
TCCCCCAGGTCCTCTCCGGGACCAGTTTGTAAAAATGCTAGTGTGGGATGGCATGACTGCCGACCACAAGCTTGCCTGTGCCGGGCTCAAAGATCGTTCTATGGAAAAGTGGGTCATTGCCAGTAGAGATGTTGGAAGCTACCATCAACAAACCAGGGCCTTAACTTCCACTCTACAAGCTCAAGTGGAAACCCTTGCAGGTGCTGTGACCCAGGGTCTTAGTGTCAGGATCCCTAAGGATAGCCCCAGCCAACCCTCCCATAGGGGTCAATGTTATGGCTGTGGGGAACAAGGTCATTTCAAAAGGGACTGTCCCAACTGGAAAAATAAAAATCTTCCCTCTAAGTCGTGCCCTAGGTGCGGTAAGGGGCTTCACTGGAAGCGTGAGTGCCGGTATATATTTTGGATTAAGGCATTTAGGACAAAGACATCCCCTCTCACATGGAAGAATGAAAGGTGTGTTGGAGATAAGAAGGGAGGAAGTGATGAGAAGTGAGTAGGAAAGAAAGCAAGAAAGTTTCAGAGTTTCAATGCCTTGTTGACACGGGGGCAGATCGAACAGTCCTTAGCCACTATGGCAAAAATAAATGGGTCTCCGCCTTCAAAGACAAGCCATTGTTGAATGGCATCACCAATGCCTAAAAAATTAATTATTAAAACAAAAAGGGGGAGTCACCAGCCCTCATAACTATGGGTCGAGTGTTTGGTTGTGTCTTCCCCCTCAATGAGTCAACCCCTATATGGGTCCCAGCCCCAAAACTTAAGTTCTTGCCAGACACCCAGGGTACTGAGGACCCTGAGGAGTTTATTGTTTGTATGTTTAACATCACTTTTTGAAGCTGTTTTACAGAATCGACGTGGACTAGACCTGTTGTTCTTACAGCAAGGAGGATTATGTGCTGACCTCAAAGAAAAGTGCTGCTTCTACACCGACCACTCTGGAGTGGTCAAGGATTCCCTAGCTAAGCTTAGAGAAGGGCTAGAAAAGTGCAAAAAAGAGCGAGAAGCCAATAGTAATTGGTTCCAAAGCTGGCTTTCAGGTTCCCCGTGGCTTACCACCCTGCTGTCCTCCCTGGCGGGCCCCCTAGCATCTTGGGGCCTTATGCCATTTGCCAGGTTGTGTCCCTTATAAGGCGCAACACCACTTCTCTCGTAATGCTCACCCAGGTGGTAGAGGAGGTTGCCCATAATGAAAGCCCTGACAGCCCTTGGGTCAATATGGCCCTTCAAGAAATCAACGCCAATCTCTAAGGCTCTGCCCCACCCCCGCTTGGCTGGATAGTCAATGACCGGTAAGATTTCCAGAGGGAGGCATCACCAATGCCTAAAAAATTAATTATTAAAACAAAAAGGGGGAGTCACCAGCCCTCATAACTATGGGTCGAGTGTTTGGTTGTGTCTTCCCCCTCAATGAGTCAACCCCTATATGGGTCCCAGCCCCAAAACTTAAGTTCTTGCCAGACACCCAGGGTACTGAGGACCCTGAGGAGTTTATTGTTTGTATGTTTATGATGCTCCAAGTGGCCACCCTTCTTGGGTCAACAAGGACAAGGGCCTCTGCCACCGGGGGAGGTCCCCAGGAGCCAGCCAACCAAACCTGGGAGGTCATACAAGCCGCTTGGAGGTGTCTGTGTCACATTTAAAAAAAAATCACTGGGCCGGCCCGGTGGCGCACTGGATAGTGCGCCGCTTGGGAAGCGCGGTGGCGCTCCCGCCCGAGGGTTCGGATCCCACATACGGACCAGTTCCCGCTCACTGGCTGAGCGAGGCGTGGGAGCAACACCGAGGGTTGCAATCCCGTTGCCGGTCCCCGGTCCGGTACGGGGGCAACACTGAGGGTTGCGATCCGTTGCCGGTCACGGAAAAAGACAAAAAAATAAAAATAAAAATAAAAATAAAAAAAAATCACTAACATCACTTTTTGAAGCTGTTTTACAGAATCGACGTGGACTAGACGTGTTGCTCTTACAGCAAGGAGGATTATATGCTGACCTCAAAGAAAAGTGCTGCTTCTACGCCGACCACTCTGGAGTGGTCAAGGATTCCCTAGCTAAGCTTAGAGAAGGGCTAGAAAAGTGCAAAAAAGAGCGAGAAGCCAATAGTAATTGGTTCCAAAGCTGGTTTTCAGGTTCCCCGTGGCTTACCACCCTGCTGTCCTCCCTGGCGGGCCCCCTCATCTTGGGGCCTTATGCCATTTGCCAGGTTGTGTCCCTTATAAGGCGCAACACCACTTCTCTTGTAATGCTCACCCAGGTGGTAGCGGAGGTGGCCCATAATGAAAGCCCTGACAGCCCTTGGGTCAATATGGCCCTTCAAGACACCAATCTCTAAGGCTCTGCCCCACCCCTGCTTGGCTGGATAGTCAATGACAGGTAAGATTCCAGAGGGAAACAACCTAAGACAGGCACAGCCACCAGAGGGAGTGGAGGCGAGGCTGGGAAGGTTAGCCACCTCCAGCTGCCTTATTAAAACAAAAAGGGGCAGATGTTGGGCCTTAAAAATTAACGCCACCTTAAGTGACAAGTGGATTAAGGTGGCAGCCTAAGAGGGCGCCAGGAGGAATTAGGGTGGGAGTGTCTGCGGGAACCTTGCCTTAGCCGTTATTGGCCACGCTTGTGAACACTGCGTGATTGCAATAGATAGGCATTGAGACAGAACCCTTAAGCTGATTGGAGCATGTAAAAAACCTGCCTTTCCCATTTGCCTTTAAAAGCAAATGCTTGTGTGCTAATAAACGGAACTGCCTTGACAGAACCCCTGCCGTGTCTGAGTGTCCTTTAACTGGGCTGGGGGGCCGGTGGTGTGCTCACCTCTCTTCACGGCTCTCTTCCCCTGTCTCCTTCCAAAGGGGACTGGAGGGAAAGAGTAATCTGGGCCTGTTCGCTCACTCACCAGAAGGAACGAGGCTAGGGCTGTATGGGTCGGCCGCCAGCTGGACCCGACATACCATCAATATTTGCTGTTATTAGTTCTTTAAATGCAAGCATAGAAATTGTTTTTGATCTATGGATCCTTAATATCATCTGTGTTCATGAGTAAATGAATTGCTAGAGTCACACATTTTATACACTTTGGAAGACTTTATATACAATGGCAATTAAGGTTCCATGGAAGTTTGAATGGATAATTCCAGCTTTTGGGAGGTCGACTCCATATCTTGGCTATTCTGAATAATGTTGCAATAAACAAGAGAGTATAGGTATCTCTTCAACATACTGATTTTTATACTCTTTGATATAACCAGTAATAAGATTGCTGGATCATGTTCTATAAATCTGGTGATACTATTTTTTATTTGTTGAGGAACCTCCATACTGCTTTTCATAATGACCACACTAATTTACGTTCCCATTGACAGTGTGCAAGTTTCCCTTTTCTCCATGTCCTTGCCAACACTTATCTTTCATCTTTTTGAAAATGGCTATTCTAACAGTTGTGAGATGATATTTCATCGTGATTTTAATTTGCATTTCCCTGATGATTAGTGATGGAAATTTTTTCATTACCTAGCACTATTCTTTTTTAGATAAAGCTTGGCCATTTAATTTTTCTTCAGAAAATTGTGTGTGTCATCGTGTATGTTTGCAAGGCATGCAATAACAAAGCATCATGAACTGGGTGGCCTAAATGACAGAAATGTTTCTTCTCAAAATTCTAGAGGCTAAAAGTCCAAAATCAGGATGTTGGCAGAGTTGGTTCCTTCTGAGGGCTATGAGGGAAGGATTTCTTCCAGGTTTTTCTCCTTGTTTTGTAGATGTCCATTTTCTCCTTGTTTTCTTCACATGGTCTTTCCTCTATATCTGTCTCCCTTTCTTCACATGAGGTCCCATATATAATGCCACCAGTCTTATTGGATTAGGTGCCCACCCTACTTCATATGACTTCATCTCAGCTAATTACATCTACAACAACTTTTATTCCAAAATAAGGTCACATTCTGGGATGCTGGGAGTTAGGACCCCCACATAAGAATTTGTAGGTAACAGAATTCAACCCATAACAATCAGTACCTGAAAAATCACAATAATTTATAAATATCATGTCAACACTCAAATTTCATCAAATGACTGATAAATTTTTTTTCCCTTCCTCTTCCTTCCTTCCTAAAACTGATAATTATATCTAGAGGTTAGTTTAAGATTCAGATATTTAATTATATTCGTGTTCAAATTGGGGGGAAAAATACTCATGTGTGGGGTTGTGTTATTAGCATCCATCGATAATGCAGGAGATGCTTCTAGTGCTGGGGCATTATATCCACTTAACCATCTCTCATTTCACCCACCAATACGGTGGACAGTTCTACAGTAAGTCAGACTTGTTGGACTTTACAACATCCTACATCAATCACACTGCCCTGAAGCCACAGTGCAAGCAAGCCAGAGGTGCAGAGAAGTTTAACTTCAGAGGTCGTGGGCGATTCCCAGACTCTCCTATCTTTTGCTAGAAGGAACTTATTAAAGTTGGTTTCTGAGTTTATAAAATTTTATTGCATTCAAAAGAATGCTGATATTTTACCCATCCAGTGTGATGAGCCTGAACAAATATAAAAGCCCACGTAGCTACTATCCCAGGAAAGATATACCACATTTCTATTATCCCAGAAACTCCCTCATGCCTCCTTAGAATCAATCTGCTTCCCCCTCAACCTCAGACTTTTCAGTACTAGAAATTCACAAAAATGGAATGTTATAAAATACACTCTTTCGTGTCTTCTTTCACTCAGCATAACGTTTTGAGATTCATCCATGTTGTTTTGTGTACATAGTTCATTCTTTTTTACTGCTGAGTAGTATTACATTGTATGAATATATCAAAGTTGGGTGTCTAGTCACTTGGTGTCCTGTGATCAGACACTTTGTCTCTTCCAGGTCCTAGTAGTACACCATGGGTGTTTTTCAAAAGGCCTATAATTCTCTGCTTCATAAAACATGACCTCACTATAGGACCTTTATGATTGGAGTTACGATTCTCCCACTGGATATAGTCATAAACTCCACATCATGTCTCTTCTCACCAATGGTACCACTAATGCCATAGTGTCTGCTGGCAGGCTTGCATCCCAGACTTAAACTTTTTTTTTTTTTTTTTTTTTTTTGGTCTTTTGTTTTTTTCCATGTCCGGCAATGGATTGCAACCCTCAGTGTTGCCCCTGTACCGGACCGGGGACCGGCAACGGGATTGCAACCCTCGGTGTTGCTCCTGCGCCTCGCTCAGCCAGTGAGAGGGAACCGGTCTGTATGTGGGATCCGAACCCTCGGGCGGGAGCGCCGCCGCACCTCCAGTGCGCCACCGGGCTGGCCCCTGAAACTTTTTTTTTAATGAACATTTTTATATTGAGATAAGTGTAGATTTACATGCAGTTGTAAGAAATAATACAGATAGACCCTGTGTACCTGTTACCCAGTTTCCCCCGGTGGTAACTTCTTGCAGAATTATAGTAAAATATAACCACCAGGATATTGACATAGATTCAGTCAAGACACAGAACAATTCCATCAGCACAAGAATCCCTCATGTTGCCCTTTTATAGCAACATCCACTTCTTTCCCACACTCATCTTCTTCTTAACCCCTAACAACCACTAATCTGTTTTTCATTCCTTAACTTTGTCATTTCAATAATGATGTTTAAATGGAAATACATAGTTTGCAACCTTTGGGCTTTTTTCATTCACTATAATTCCCTGGAGATTTATCCAGGTTGTTGCATGTATCAATAGCCTGTTCCTTTTTTTTTGCTAAATAGCATTCTGCGATATGAATATACCACAGTTTGTTTAACTGTATTGGAGGATATCTGCGTTGTTTCCAGATATTGCCTATTATTTTTTTAAATTTTTTTGTCCTTTTTGAGACTGACCGCACCGCACTCAGCCAGTGAGCGCTGTGAGCACACCGGTCATCCCTATATAGGATCCGAACCCGCGGCGGGAGCACTGCTGCGCTCCCAGCTCCTCACTCTCCCGAGTGCGCCACGGGTTCGGCCCCAGATATTGCCTATTATGAACAAAGCTGCTACAAGCATTCCTATAAAGCTTTTTGTATGAACATAAATTTTAATTTCTCTGGAATAAATGCCTAAGAGTGCAATTGATGAATCATATGGTAGTTTAGTTCCTTAAAAAACTGCTAAACTGTTTTCCAGAGTGGCTGTTTAACTTTATATTCCAGTTTCTCTACATACCTGTCAGCATACAGTGTTACTATTTTTTATTTTAGCCATTCTGATAGAGGTATAGTAATATTTCATTTTGTTTTTAATTTGTATTTCCACAATGACTAATGATGTTGAGCATCTTTTCATATGCTTGTTTGCTATCTGTTCATCTTGTTCTGTGAAATGTCTGTTCATGTCCTCTTTTGACATGACATGACTACTGTTCCGATAGTCCTTAAAATGTTTGAATATTCTCCTTTCCTTGATGTACAGTTACCAAAATAAATGACTGTAGGTTCCTTTAGAAAAATACTTGGAGATTTATGAACACTTATACCTGTCATAGTGTTCTCGAGTCCTTTCTCCTGGAGAACCTGTCTCAGCTTTAATCAATGAATCTGAGTCCAAACACTGGAAAGAGATAATGACTTTTTATTGGGGCAACTATCTCCAGATTTGTGATTTTCCTTGAAGACTTTTGATTTTACAGCTTAAGTAGTATCCTTGTTGGCTGTTCATCTAATTTGCTCTTGGGTAAGCCATGCTCTACTAACCATTTCCACAGGTCTATGCTCTTCAGGCTTCCCTACACTGTCCTTCTGACCTTACCACTCTAATAATTGTGTCTAATAACATCTGGCTTCTGTTTCTTCTTGTTGATTGAACTTTATTGTTCTGAGATTTTATCATAAGCATTGCTACTATCTGGCCCTGTTCTGTAATGCCATCTTCTATCACTATCCCTGGCCTACAGAGGAGAACCTCTCTGAACTTTAAAATGATGCTGGTGCCCCTCTTACCAGCACATTCTTCGTAAGCTTTTAAATACCTTTTCCCCCTATTTGCCATGACATTTCTGGAATTTCTTCCTCACTTAGTATGGACCATTACATTTCCATGCTTCTAGGATCCATCCTAGTAGCATGCTTTCCTCATTTTTTTCATTGTTTATGTCATCCACAAGAAGTCATATCCTTTATCCTGGAATAGGATACATCAATAAGTTTTTCTATCCAACTTTATGTTCTATCACTCTTAACTAACCTCCCTCAGGATCTAGTCACATATATACTCTGCCAGCTCTTGCTGGCACGTGGTGGATGGATCCTGCAGCTCCTTGAATGTACAGTCCCTTTCCTCTCTTATTAGGTCTAGCATGTTCCCAGTCAGGACCGATTTCAGGGGATCATCTTGTACAGGAGAAGCCTCTGCATCTTTTAACAAGGGAGGCATGCTATCCTTTCTTAGAGAGTTGTAGGTCACTTCTGCAGGCAGGCACAGTAAGTCTAGAAGAATTTGGGAATTAGAGAATTTTCAGGAGCATCAACCCAGACATATCTATTCCATGTGTCAGGGTCCCATTCTTTTCTCACAATGGTCAGAACCTTGCCATAGCATATACCTGCTTAGTTGGGAGTTTAGCCTTTGGAGCTCAGCTAATTTGAGGATTAAGTTCTGGGTTTCATCCTCAGTTTTCTTCAAGAAGATAACAGACTTCTTGTATGCCACCAAGCAGCACTCAGGCTTTCACACTTAGTATTTAATTGTAATTAATCATACTTAGCTATATACTACCTTATCCAGAGTGATCAAGCTTAGTAAAGAAGACCAGTAAAGACTATCTGTATTCCACTTCAGTCTGTCATGTGGTAGAGAGCAATGCAGCTTCACACTTCCAAACAAGATTGGCTTTCTTGAACTACCCCTGGTATTGTCACAGGCCAGATTCACAAGATTGTAGATTCTGTGAAGAAGATCATTGTGCAGGCGGTTTATATAAGTTTATTGGAATCAACACCTATAGAGGGAAAGAGAAGAAAGCAGGATTTTGTAGAAGAGGATGAGCTTAATCTAGTTCTGGGGAGATGAAAGATGGATTGACCCTTTAGTAGTGCTCTGAGTTGGTGTGAAGGAGATAGGCTTTAATATGCCCACCCTCACCTGGGAAGCAGGTGCGAACCTTGGGTAAGGTAGTTCTCTCCTGACAACTAATAGTACTATCTGACAGGCCTGTTCTTAGACATTCATTTAATAAGGCTTCCAGGATATTATTCCGTAGTAGTATATATAGATGTTTCTCATTCCATTTTTTTTTTACGATAATGCTTTATTTTGTATTTTTATCTTCAAAAAGCTTTAAATATGTATAATAATATTTCATATTTACTGTAGCAACTTAGAAAACCCAAATAAACAAAAATTAATTATATTTACAATATCTCTTCCAATCTTCCAGTTTCTGTGTTTGAATGTATATGTCATTGTCTCTGTGTGATTATGGCACACATAATTTTGTTGCTTGATTTTTTTCCACCTATTTATATGTTTTAAACCTCTTCTTAAGCTCCTTAAAAACATAGTATGATTAGCCACAGATCAGCACCCTAAATAAAGGTGTCATTAATTTAACTTATACCTATTGTTGGAAACAAAATGTATTCAGTTTTCTTTTGATACAAAAAAATGCTGCTGTGAACAACCTTGTAAATTCATTTTTGTGCAGTTATGGCAAGGATATTATACAGTAGATTTGTAAAAGAGGAATTACTAAGTCAATGAATATGCACATTTATAAGGCTTTTGAAACATGTTGACAAATTGGCCTCCAAAAAGTTCAACAATAAATAGCATCGACAGCATTTGTGTATGATTTTTCTACCTACTTAATAAACTCTAACCATAGTTATTATTTTTCATTCTTTTTTTAATTATTGCATAGTACTCTTTTATGTGTATATACCAGAGTTTATTCTATCGCTTCCCTATTGGTGCATAGATGAACCCCAACTCACAATGGTTGGACTTAAGATTTTTTGATTTTATGATGGTGTGTAACCATTGCAATATCAATGTACTTTAAATTTTGATTTTTGGTCTTTTCCCAGGCTAGCAATATGTGGTACATGAGATTTTCAACACTTGAAGTAGGCTTTGTGTTAGATGGTTTTGCCCAACTGTAAGTGGGTGTAAGTGTTCTGCACCATTTAAGGTAGGTTAGGCTAAGCTATAATGCTTGGTAGGTTAGGTATATTAAATGCATTTTTGATTTACAATATTTTCAACTTGCGATAAGTTTGTCAGGGCGTTACCCCATCATGAGTTGAGAAGCATCTGTATATATAGTTCAGTCTTCAGGTATTAACAATTAGTGTTACTATAAATAGCCTTATGCTTATATGTTTTTGTATTTTTGCTAGTATTCATAGAAGTGGGACTGCTAGCTCAAACATTTTGCTAGATGTTTTCAATATTTCCTTCATAGGCATTTTATCATTTTGCAGCTCCAACAGCAAGTAATGACAGTGCCTGCTTATTAACAGTCTCACCAACACACTGTGTTGTTAAACTTATGATTTTCCAATCTGATATGTGAGAAATGGTATCTCAATGCAGTTTTAATTTGCATTTTTCTCATTATAAATGATACTGAGCATATTTTCATATGGTTAAGAGCATTTACATTTATAACTGTCTTTTCATATTTCTAGCTCATTTTACTACAGGGCTCTTGGTATTTTTAATGTCTATTTTGTCTTTTGGAAGTTCTTTATCCATTGTAGAAAGTAACCCTTTCTCTGTAAATAATTGTGAATCACTTTTTTAGATTTTCATTGTCTTGTAATTTGACTCATGGTATATTTTGCTATGCAAAATTTTACTTTATTTTTATGTAACCAAATGGGTCCATCTTTTCTCATATTGCTTCTTGATTTTGAGTTGCGGTTAAAAACTATTTCCTCAATTCACACTTATAGGATAATTATAGGAGCATAGTCCAGCTCTAGGCCAGAAATGTATGTGTGATCTTTCAGGTACAAACACAGGCAATTATGTAGCCTTTACCTGGTAGGCCTCATGGGGGAAAACTGCCTTTCCTTCCCAGACGTGGTGCACAGTCTGCAGGAAGTTATAGTTAAGGACTCAGCATTCTTTCCCAACCTTATGTTCTTAAGCAAGTCTGTATTTCTAGCCCAAATGCCCCCATTTGGAGGCCTTTTTGATGTGCACGAGGGTAGGAGGATAAGCTCAGTAAATCCTTTCTCAGATGCCCCTGTTACCAATATCACTTATCAATACCGCTTTCTCCACTCTGTCTCAAAAGTCAGTACTTACCCTCTTTTATCCTTTCCTCCTCTCTCTCCCCTGTTCCCCATGGCCATACAAAGGCAGGAGCCTTTTGTTTGGGGCTCCCTGGGCAGTGAGAAGATTCCCCCCCCCCCATCTGCACTGGGACATCTCATCCTCCCCTGGGCCATTGCTTGGGGGAAAATAAAACACTGGGGGAGCTGGTGCTTTTTCCTGTTGGGCTTCTTGCTTACAATAGCTCAGTAATGAATACAGGATTGGTTGTTAATTTCATGTTGGTTTGTCATCCTAATTTACCACCTCTGGATACCTGGAAGCTCAGTTTTCACAAGCTCAACTCTTGAAATTTTAGATACTTATATTACTTCAATTTTGACACTGATATCTCTGATCTGTTGGTAATTTAGCCTGGTGGTTGGTGTGAGAAATGAAACCAATGTCATCATTTTCTATAAAGTTATCTTGCCATTCCATCATCACTTATTTAAAAGAATGCCTTTTCCTACTGATTTGAAACATTTGTTGATGCTTAAATCTTCTGCCTAGAAGTGGAACAAATCACAATTTATTGGCCAAAGCAAAATGTGATGTCAGTAGTGTAGGAAAGCATAATCCTGCTTCAGGGAGAAATAGCAAATATTTATAAACAGTAAGTAAAATCTACGACATATCCCTATCTTCATTTGTGCAGATACATCTCCCCCCACCTCCAACCAAAACAGCAAACAAGGAAATCCCTGTTAGTTTCTAAATGCTTTTATGCTTAATCAATGATAAATACTAGTGTTGATAAAGGTCACACTTGTCTTGTTCTGAATTTAGTAGTTTCTTCTAGTATGTTTCCATTAAGTATAATGCTGGATTTGGCACTGAAATAGATATATTTTATTATTCCTGTTTCACTGAGTATGTTCAATTTTTGCCAAATTCTAAATTTTTGACATCTGTGAAAATTAATATATGATTTTTCCTGATATCTACTAAGAGGATGCATGATGTTAAAATGTTTCTAATTTTAAATCCTCCATCTATTTCTTATGTAACCTATCACTAGGTCATGATTTATTATTGGATTAACGAGTTTATTAATGAGTTATTTTTGTGAGGAATAGAGAGTATATTTAAATGATTTGGCACAGTGTCTGGCATAAAAGTTTAAGAATATTATGCATTAATATTATTATTTGCCTATGTATTCTTTTTTAATTTTTATTTCCTTTGGTTTATATATAAATTTTCAATCATCTAGACTTTTATTTAGCTTAACATGTAAAAGATGTCCAATTTTTCTCTCCTTCCATTCTTCTGTCCTCCTGTCTCTCCCTCCTTTCTACCTTCCTCTTGTTCTCTCCCCCTCCCTTCCTTCCTCCCTTGTCTGTCTGCCAATGGTTCACTGAACGTTTTCACAACCTTTACTGACTATTCACTCATTCCTCCCTTAATTTGAAATGCCGTCTTCCTCATGTATAAATATACTCGGTTCTATGTCCTTCATGGGCTCTTGCTACAGTGTCATATTAACTGTGTATTCTTCCAAGACACTTCCTATTCTTCCTCTTACCTCAGTACTTTTCCTTGTGCTATAATTCATCTCATGGTGAAGCACATCACCTCTCACCATTCTTGGTCTCTAAAGCCCTACTCTACCTTTCTTTCTTTTTTTTTTTTTCCTACCCTACCTTTCTAAGAGCCTAAATTAACCTCATAAAGAGTGTAAAACATGAACAACTCAGGAATGCATTTTTTAAAAAAATTCAACACAATTAGTGATGTGCTTAGCAATTATTCATTAGATATTTGGAATATGATCTTTTGGTATTTTCAATCCAAATTGTGGCTCTTGGCTTCTCTCTTTTTATGAATTTTTATGACTATTTTAATTGAAAGTTACAGGAGGTTGAATCAGGTATAGCTAGGCTGCTGCCATTATAACATGAAAAATTTCATTACTTTTTTTGTAATGTTAGGAACCAATGAGCTGTTAAAGTTTGCTTAAAGCCACTTACCAAACTGTACATTTAAGTTTTATTGGAATCTAACTTTTTACTCACTCCCCTCAGATATATATCATATGATGCAGATAATAAATATTTAAACCTTTGTTTAAACCAGGTGCCACATCTCACTAGAATTTTTTTTAAAGATACAGCAGCTAAAATACCATAATTTGCAAATATATAGAATGTGTTCTACATTTTTGTTCTCTAAACAAAAATTGCAATAAGGTCTCCTCCTTACCATCATTGTCAAGTCAACAGATCCCCAGGTCAGGACTCCTGTCATTCCAAGAGACTAGAGCATGTGGAGGACAAGACGTGCAGCACGGCTCTCGCAGTGGTACGCTGAAGACGTGAACAGCAAAGGCACTATCAGAATGCACGGCCCTGATTCCCATTTTATGAATTCTTATTACTAAATAAAATTATCATATAGCAAGGGCATAATTTGTACTTGTACTAGTACTTGCGGTCTCTTTCAGAAAAGTTTCACCAACTATTCTGTTAGTTTAGAGGTTTCCAATACCTCTCTGTATAACAAATTCTGATTGACACTGGGGAAAAATTAGGTGAAAAGAAGAAATATACAATTAGACCTCAGACCCTTTTTTTCCTTACTGTTTTGGCTTTGGATACAGGCTCAATGTAGTTATTATCACAATGAATTTGTGATGCTGGTATGCTTCACAGTTTTTGATTCCATTTACATATCTTTGCATAAAATTTCATCAGTATTAGCAATAATGTTATATCATTCATTCTGTTGATCATAAATTTTGCCTTTTATCATTCGGTGTTTTGATGTTTGAAACAGTTTTCCATGTACAAATTAATTTGGGGCTTTACTAAAGTGTGTAATTAAAAAAAAAACTTTTTAATGTTCTGAAAGAGAGTAATTTTTCCTCATTTTAGTGTAAGACAATTTAATTATTTTAATTTTCCTCTATATTCAAGGTCTTTTAATGTTTCAAGAACCAATCTTATTCAAAGTTACAGAGAAATATTTGCAATTGTGACTATTTATTTGAGTCTAATATCAGCTTAGATATTTGAAGTTATAACCAATGCTTTCACAATTTTTGTACAGCAACTTTAATATACAATGGCAGATTGAAGTCAGAGATATATTTACGGTGGCAAAAAATGTGATACTGAGACTACAGTGACAAACTGACCTTGGTAATTTTGCTCTAGGCTGGTGGAGATTCTGACATCTCTGGCAGGCATGCCCTCTTGAAAATGGGCAGGTTTTTCAATTTTGTTTTCCCTGTAGAGTCTGACCAGGATTGGTCAGATAAACAGGTAGAGATAGGTACCATCAATTTTACAGAACAGAATTAGGCTGCTATGGTGAAAACTGCAAGCAGTTTTATTTTTCTGGGCCCATATACAATTTTCCCCCTTCATTTGCTACTTTTATTTTTCAAAAATTAGATCTTCCGTAATTAAATTTATCACCAAATTGGGATCCAGAAAAGCTTCATTATAATAAATTACATTGAAACTAGTTGATTTCCATTTTCCTCTAAGAAGACATGTTATACAGCAAAAACATCACCAAGTTTGATTTTGTAAGCTTGATACTGGTGATGATCTCATTGCACAGCTGCAAGTAGGAAAGGAAAACTTTTTGTTATACTAAAATAAAAAATATCAGTGGGATAATAAACCTAAAAATATTTTCAGTTTCACATTTCTAATGCCTATGGAGCATTTATTCCTAGGAATTCTCTGGGCAACTCAAATTTACTCTAAAATCTCACTTTTCATCTTACTTCATTCATTCCCCAATTAACTTCGAGCTACTTAAGGGAAGAAACTGTGCCTTATCTATCTTTTAATTCATTGTATTTATCTCAGTGCCTGGTAGATAGTAAGGGTTCAATAAATATTTATTAAATTAATGAACCTACCTCTCCTCCTGGGTTGCTAAATTAAGGTTATTACAGTGCTACTCACTCAGGCTTTGAAACTCTGTATGACCTTTACTCTCTAAATTTAATCAGTTCCCAAATTGCATAGATTCCAAACAAACAATGGCTTTCAAATATGACTTTTTTCTATTCCCACTGCTAGTTCACTAGTTCAAGATCTCATTGCTTCTCCCTTAAGCTAAATCATGAGCTTTCTGTTTTCTCCATCTTCAATCTCTTTTCCCATCTCTTCTAAAAACAGTCCTGCCAAGTAAAAATGCTCTAAAAGCACCTACTTTACCATGTCACTTTCTCATGATCGGCACTTTTAAACCTCTTTAGTATCTAAAGAATAAAGTTCAGCCCTCTTTGCATTCAAGGACCTCTGTGATATAGTCTCAATCACCTTTTCAGTCAGAGATTTTGAAATTGTCTATTATTTTTCCCATTTCTCTGCAATTGCGTATAACTGATGTTGTTTGGGGAAGAGGAGAGTGACCTTCCCCAACCTTAAGACTGGCCTTGATATTTTTCTAATACAACTCAGGCTAATTCCATCCCAACCAGTAATGAGTCTTGACACATTAGTTCTCATTTTCTGAAATAAATACATGTGAAATCATTCAATTTTTTTAAAGCCAAATTTCAATGAGATTGGAAATTTGCTGTGTAATATAATTATATTTGCCAGTGGGTCTTTGCAATTCACTGGGAAAACTTCTGCAGCTCCACTATCAGTTGAAGTCTCTTTATTCCAGTTGTTCATATCTTGCAAGTTTACACGACATAAATTCCTTGAGCCTTCCTTAACTTGATTTGGAACTCAGTGACTTCATCAATTTCACTCTTTCTGCAGACCTTCAAAGATGACCAAGAGCTCCACTGTAGCAGTGCAGCACTTCATGGCATCCCGCACTGATTTTTACTATCAATCCATGGCAGAAGATATTTTTCTAGTTCTTCAAATATTTCATATTTGCTTGAGAAACATTGTGAATCTTTATGGAAACAACAACACTATCACAATTTAAAATTGTCTCACACATATCAAAATAACATGGACAATAGATATACATGATGCCAAGCTTATGTTGTTTATACATTTATCACTTTCAATATTTTTTATCACTTCAAAATTTTCTTCTAAATGTACAGGCTTTTATACATTTCATACATTTATAGATTTTTTCACTTTCTTGGACGACACTTTCATTCAACAATGGGGGGAAGATCATATGTCGATGTATGATGTGAAAAGTCATCCTGGCTAGTAGATAGTTTAGCCCCAACAGCTTTATTGTATAAGCAAATTTATTATAGAATTTTTTTTTTAGCTTAAAAGTTCTGAATAAAATTTGTAAGTTATTACAGTGAATATTTTTTTCATGATAGTTCAGAGAGTGAGTTGACTGCAATTACATTTTATTATGTATGTACTCTTTGGTCCAGTCACATCAAGCTACATGTTTTTCACCATGCTCTTAATTGTCATCCACTTTATGTTTCATATGTCCAAAATCCACTTGAGTTTGGTCCAGGTCATGTGCCATTTGCTGTGTTGAATTTCTTTGTGTTCTCCCATTTGGAAGAGAGCACTATCTGAATTCTCCTGGCTTTTACAATCATTAATTCATTCATTCAACAAATATTATCAAGCTCCTATTATGTGCAAGTCTCTATTCCAGACACTGGGAATAAAATTGTGAATAACATTGACTAAAATACTTTCCCTTATAGTGTTAATATTCTGGTAAGAGACACAGAAAAGCAGTGGTATACTGAAGCCAGCTCTTACCAGCTTGCAAGAGCTGATTGTGAGCATGTCTTCACAGCTCTGTGCTTAGTGACAACAGATTGGTAACATGAAATTGTCATGGTTTAAGTATTTATACGATGAAATTTAGCAAATGCTGTAAATCACGGCTGTCTTTTCCTCCAGAAAGCCAGTTCATAAGCATACCAAAGTCCCCCAGATAAGATAATATCTCCATCTATATACTGATTGATAGTTGATATAGTATGATAGTGATACCTATGAAGGAGAAAATAAATCAAGAGAAGAAGATAATATGGGGTGGCGGGTTTAAATTTTAAATGAGGTTGTTAGGGAAGGCCTTGCTCAGTGAGGAGCAAGCCATAGAGAATGTTCTGGAAGAGGGATTAATAAGTAAGAAGGCTCTGAGATGGTAGTAGGTCTGCTCTGTTGAAGAAACCATGAGAAAGATATTATTGCTGGAGCAGAAAGGGAGCAGTAGGACAGGAGAAGAGAAGGTTAGGGACATGAATGGGAGATTGGGGGTGGTTCATGTAGGGTCTTGTAGGTCAAAGTAAGAAATTTTCTTTTTATTCTGAGTGACATAACAAACCATTGTATGATTCTGAGCAGAAGAGTGGCATGCTCTGTCTACTGTGTGAAAAATAGATTGACAAAGGACAAAAGCAGAAGCAAGGGACCAATGCGAAAGGGCATTGCAAGGGTTTAGGTAAGATATCATGGTGGCTTGGGCCAAGCCAACAAAAGTGTAGAATGGATCTGCTCTAAAAATATAGTTTGAAGGTATAATTGACTGAAATTGTTGATGGATTGCCTGTGGGGTGAGAAAAAAAGAGAAGGATGGAAGTTTTGGAGCAGAGCAACTGGAGGAACGAGATGGGAAAGATGTTAAGGGAGGGTGGGGGTGTGAGCCATATTGGAGCTCAACTTTGGGCATGTGAAGTGTGATATGCAAAAGCCTGAGTAGAGTGAATTCAAGAGAGAATTGGAGAAAAAATTGCAGCAGCAAATACAGATTATTCCTCTGAGGAATTTAACTAAAATGGAAGCAGGAAAGTATAGAGGCAGCTATAAGGGAACTGAATAAAAGAGATGGTACTTTTCTAAGATAAGAGAAATAGGAACATATGGATATTTAAAAATGTCTGTGGAAAAATTGAATTAAAAGATAATACAAATCTTTCCATGAACTTTTTGAAGAACCCTTGTACTTGTAAGCTAATGAAATAATTCAACAGAAAAATAAGGATGGATGTTACAGAAGAATCAAGAAAAATTTGCTCAAGAGATATCTTCAGGCAAATAAGAAAGGATGGGCATTTGGGGAAAAATGGAGGGCCTGACCACAGCTAAGAACCAGGAGAGTTCATTTAGATTAACAGGAGGGAAGACAAAGTATGTGGGCACTGAGACTCATGGGTGGGTAGATACGGTGGTGGGAACTTGAGGGAATTATGTTCCGATTGCTTCTCTTTTCTATTAGAAATAGAAAGTATGACCATGAGCTGAGAATAAGGCTGAGGAAGAGTGTTTGAGGAAGTAGGTGCAAGTGTGAAATAGCCACCTCCCAGTGTGGAAGCCCATATGGTTTGGGGACTATAGTACATTTATAGGCAGCAGTGAGGAGCCCTGGACTTAATGGTTATAGATTTGAAGGGAGGCCAGTCAGTGAGACCTGTTTTTCACGAGTCCTGTCCAGGTGCAGGTGCAGGCAGAAAGTACGTGAGTAGGGTAACACTGGGAGCAAATTTTCTGTATGAATTTGGCAGATTTTGCTGTTTATTTGTAGAGCATAATCATGTCCAGAAGAGCTTTTCAAGAGGAGTTGTGATTAATTTAGAGACTGATATGATAAGGAGAGTCTCCTAAGTTAGAGGCTGTGAATATTCTGTTTCTGAGGAAAAATAACTGTTGATTATAGGAGATTTTACAATAGCTGTTTTATCCCTGAAGCGTTCTAAGCAGTTTCTTTCTCTTTCTGTTTTGGATTTACAGATTATTTTTCTTTTGTCTGGTTTTATCTCAGTTCATTACTTTTTGTTTACTTTTTATAAAGGCAAAGGGTGATTTAATACAGTGTAATGTATTCGAATCGTGCTACGATTCAGTGGCAGTATTTTGTTCTTGTAGCTCTATGTTACATCCCATGGAGATGGGTTTAGCTCAAAATAATGTTTTCACAAGCAGAGAATTATGACTTCAGGTATCATTCACTACAACTCAATAAAAAAAAGATGTTTTATTTAAAGAAACAGTGTGTATTTAAATACAAAATAGGCATTGATTTTAATCACAAGTGGTTTTAAGTACATCCATTTTAGTTTATCAGGGCCTTATTTTAGTGTATTACAGTCATGTGTCACTAAATGGCAGGGATACATTCCAAGAAATGTATCTCTAGGTGATTTTGTCCTTGTGCAAACATCATAGAATATTCTTACACAAATCTAGATGGTATATAGCCTATTGCTCCTAGGCTACAAGCCTGTACAGTATGTTACTGTCCTGAATACTGTAAGCAATTATAACACAATGACAAGTATTTACGTTTCTAAACACAGTTAAACGTAGAAAAGGTACAGTAAAAATATGGTATAAAAGATAAAAAATGGTACACCTCTATAGGCTCTTACCATGAATGGAGCTTTCAGAACTGGAAGTTGCTCTGGATGAGTCAGTGAGTGAGAGATGAGTGAATGAGAAAACCTAGGACATTACTGTACACTGCTCTGTAGACTTTATAAACATGTACACTTTGGCTGCACCAAATTTATTTTAAAAATATTTTTTTGCTACAATAATAATTAACATTAGTTTACAGTAATTTTTTATTTTATAAACTTTTTAATTTTTTAAAACTTTTTGACTTTTACAATAACACTTAGCTTAAAACACAAATGATACAGCTGTTCAAAATATTTTCTTTCTTTATATCCTTATTATATAAGCTTTTTATATTGCTAAAACTTTCACTTTTTTAACTTTTAAAACTTCTTGTTAAAACTAAGACATGAACACATACGTTAGCCTAGGCCTACACAGGGTCAGAATCATCTGTATCACTGTCTCTCACCTCCACATGTTGTCCCATTGGAAGGTTGTCAGGGGCAATAACACACACGAGGCTGTCATCTCCTATGATAACAATGCCTCCTTCTGGAATCCCTCCTGAAGAGGTATCAGTCTTTTCAGAAATATATCCATGGGGGTTAGCTTGGTGTGTATATTAGTCAGTTTCTGTTGCTTGTAACAAAATTACCTGGAACTGGGTGATGTATAAGAAAATGAAATTTATTGCTTACAGTTTCTGAGGCTGGAAAGTCCAAAGTCCAGGAAACACATCTGGGAAAGACCTTCCTTGGGGGTGGCTTCAGAGACACAGGGTATCACATCGTGAGACTGTGGAAGCATAGAGAGAGAGAGTCCCTAATGTATTCTCCTTTCAAAGGAGAGCAGAAGCACGTCCATGACCACATGGGAACCATGCCCATGACCACCATTATTAATCCATTCATTAGGTCATGGCCCTCAGAATCTAATCACCTCTTCGGAGCCCCCCAACTTTCAATTACCATAGTAGGATTTTCCACCCTCTTAACGGTCACAGTGGGTATCAAGCTTCTAAAAACTCGGTGGACACAATTCAATCCATATCAGTGTGTTTCTTTTTTATTTTATTTTTTTCATCATAGATTTGCTTGTAAACAATTAATGCAGCATGAACATTCCTCTCTATTAATAAAACCGTTTTAGTGTTGGAGGGTCCATGTTTTTACACATTTTAAAAAGCTTGTTGAGGTCTGCAAAAGCTTCTGCTAAACTCTTTATTGTGAATTTATAAGGGATTGGTGCCCCTATAAAAGAGGCCTGAGGGAGCGTGATCCTCTCTTCCATCACATGAGGACATAGCAAGAAGGGGCCATCTGTAAAGCAGAGTGAGCCCTCGCCAGACACCAAATCTGCTGGCATTCTGATCTTGGATTTTCCAGCCTCAAAAATAGTAATAAATTTCTGTTGTTTATTAATTACCTAGTCTAAGGTATTTTATTATAGTAGCCTGAATGGACTAAAACACTCTTGGGGCTTGAATCATCAACACAATTTTCAAAGAAGCTGAAAATGTTTGTTTTGCTTTTTCTATAAATGTATGCAACATTTATTTAGAACCTACAATGTTCAAATATATGTGGTATGGGATGTAAAAATTAGCCTGCTCTCAAAATACATTAAAATTTGGTGGGAGAGAAATGCAAGTCACAGAAGCATTCAAGAGATAAACCAAGAGACAAAGGGGAGTAAAATGCTGAGTGTGAATGAGGGTTAGAATTGGAATGCTGATGTCAAGTGAGGGAGGCTGTTTGTTTAAAATTCTGTTGCATAAGCATAATTATGTTAGGGCTCATTCCAGGCTCACTGCATATCCTCCATATTTCTAGTCTCAATATTATATATTTAGTTATCAATGATTAATTAGACTATTTTGGACTCGACATAATTTAATTTTAAAAAGCCTTACACAGAAGAAATAGCCCTAGGAGAAAACCTATAATAAAAGTCTAAGGCAACTCCCCTGAATCCATGTGCCTTTTAGTTGACAAATATAAATAGGAATATTTTCAATAAGTTGACATCTCTGGACAATGGAATTTTTTCTGAATAATACTTTTATAAATATTATCCTCCATACTGATCCCATTGCTCTTGGCCTTTCCCTGTTTCAGTCCAAATGATGTAAATGCAATTGTCCTTAAATGCAAATCTCATCCTATCACTCTCAGCTCAAAATTCTACAACTTCCCTTGGAAAGTTCCATACTTGTTAGGATAGCATCAGAGACTTTTATAATACACACCTTTTTGACCTTTCCAGCCTCATTTCTTCTGAAGTTCTCAAGTAATTCATGCTCTCTTCTATCTCTGGCCTTTGCATATGGCACCAACAAGCCATCATTCTGCAATTGAATATGTTTGCTCCATTTTATACTACCACCATTGCTACAACTGTAAACACTGCTGCTACACCAAACACACACACTTCATCAGGATAACTTCTCATTTTATTAATAATTTAACATCTCTCAGAAACCTTTCCTGATCTCCCAGTCTGGGTTGGATTCTTTACTCCAAATGTATTCCTGTTTTGCCCTGTTCATCAAGTTCTTCACTATATTGGAAATGCCCTCTTATGTATCTCTTTTCCTTAATAGATTTTAATTTAGCAATTATTGTGATCAGATAGTTTGTCTTTTTCATTTTTGTGTTTTTGGTATTTAGTATAGTACCTGGAACAGAATGGGCATTTAATTCTGACTGAATTAAAGAATGAATATTCTACCTAACACATTTCAGACACAATATGATGACAACTTGAAAAATGAATTAAAGTCAGGTATTCCTTCAAGAAGTGTATTATTCATTAAGAGAGATAAAACTTGTACATGAATATTAGTAACACAAAGTAAAAAGCAGTGTCAAAAGGGGAGATCTCTAATATACCATTAGTTATAGTCAAGAGAGTACTCCTGTGTTCAGAAAAATGTGTCACAGGGGAGATCTCTGATATGTCATTAGTGATGGTCCAGAGAGTGCCCATGTGCTTGGAGACTATCCCTCTAGGAGGACAGATGGCTTTTATAGCAGAAGTCAAGAGGGAGCTCATATGCTTAGAATAGAAACACCCCTTTTCTGACGTCCAATTCTGGGTGTCTAGAGAATGTCTGAGTAGCAGGAGTAAGACTGCTCTTTGCACCCATAATTCTTCCATCCTCAGAAGTCAAATATAAGTCTCAGAATTCTATATATCTCTGTAAACGCCCCAATCTTTTCTTCCTCTTAATACTAACAGCCTTGCCAAACCTATCTTCCTTGAGCCATCAGAAGTATCTCTAGTGAAATAATTTCCCATCATCTCTAAATGTATAACTATCTCCTTGGACCATGGGAATTGTCTCTAATGTCCTGTGTTCTTCCTCATTTTATACCTCCACAAAAAGCCAGGACTCCTATTTTCTGTCATTTCTCGGTCTCTAATCTCCATTTATTTCTGTACTTTGCTTTTTGTGACTCCATATCCTATCCTCTCCATCTTCTGAAAACCTTCCATTGAGCCATCTGTAACTTGCACAATTCAACAGCAAAGTCCCCTATTTTGAACATTTTTATCTGAATGTTCCTTTCACCTCCTTGGTGTAAAAAAACTTGGTACTTTCTAGTGTTTCTTTTCTCTGAGTTCACTTGAAAGGATTTGATGAGCACAGCATCCTCATTTATACCGTGACAGTTTCCTTGCTGCCAGAAAGCTAAACTTTAAGCTAAGATTGCATAACATATTTATAAAATAGCAGTACACACTTTAAAGTAACAATTTCTGTATTACTCAGTATAGGTTAGAATATGCTGCAGCAACAAACAACCCCCAAACATCAGTGGCTTATTAATACAACAGAGGTTTATTTCTATCACATTCTACATGTCTATTGAAAGTCAGGTGAGGGCCCTGCTCTATAATACCTTTACCCAGGAATGCAGGATGATGTTGAATCAACTACCTGAAATTTACTACCTGCTAAGGAAGTGGGAAAGGAACATGGTGGATCATATGCTGGTGCTTATCTTTATCCTTGGTAGTGACCCATAACAATTCTATATACACATATTTCATTGATTAGAGTAAACCCCAGGCTCTATCTAACTTCACTGTGGCCCCAAAAGAGGAGAAGCAGGAATAATCCTGAAAAGCACCAATAACTATGACAGCCCTAAAACTAGAGTAGATAACACTATGGTAAACTAGATGAAGGCTAACTGTACTGTATATTTAATCTCAACTTCCAGCTGAGATCTTTCTTGGAAAATATTATGATAATAAATTCTATCTCCGAAATCCTTTAGAAGATCAAAGCATAAATAAAGAGGAAGAACAGCCATTTGGTCCTCCTGGTCTATGAAGCATTCAAGTTTCTCACCCAAGAACAAAGTTTTATGTTTAAGAATGATATTTTTCCATTAGCAAAAGCTAACAATCCATTTTTTTGAGAGAAATGACATAAACCCACATGTCATTCCTAGAAAATGGATTTTTCCAGTTTATATTTTTCAAGAATTGCTATTTGGTGCTATCCCCTGAATTTGATTCTATCCCCTAAAGGGATTTTATTATTTTCATGCTTATATCCTCTGTGTAATATGTATTTAAAAGGACAGCTTCCTATGTTTTAATTTTCATATTAAAAAAAATATCCAAAGTATTTTGTAGAGCCACGGCCAATGTCTGGAATCCTGTCAACATCACCAATTGTAGCACTCTTAATTCTGTTCATGACACCAATTGTCTAGCTACACAACCACGCTAGTTGTCAGGCTTTTTTACCTGCCAGTAATCCTGTACTGACTGGGCCAATTGTTGAGCTAGGGCTGGGAATGGAGCTCACAGACCCCTTAAGCCAGTTCACAGACTGGATCACAAACCCTTCTCATGCCAGGCTGGGTCCCCAGAACCCTCACATGCCAGGCTGGGTCACCAGACCCCTCACACACAGGTCTATGAGCTAGGTAACTGGCCAAAAGGTCCTTGGAGCCATAGGTTGGAAAGCATGGCCATGCAGGGCAGACGCCCGAGGCAGATGCCCACCTTCCTGCTTCACTGAAACTTCTCTCTCTCTCTCTCTCCAAGAACATACGAGAAAAGCAACAAAACTAAAAAGATACATTGGTGCACATGCGCACTAACTCCACACACACATACACACACACACACACAAAAATTTGCTTACAAAGGATGTGCTAAAACCACACCCAACTGGACCTGAGGTGAGGGCCCTGACCAAACCATTCTATTTTCCCAACATATTTATATACTAAATTTATTTCTACATAAATAAAACCCAGAGTACCTTTTTGGAGTATATATAAAGCAAACTGTTATAGTTATCTTTCCTTGTCAATACATTTTGGTTTTGATGTTAGTTAATTCAAGTAGTTGTTTTCTATTATATGTAATATAATTCATATAATTATATATGAATGCTGGAAAATGTATACCATCACATTCTTGAATGAAAACCTTTCAAAAAATGGCATGATAAAACATAAATAGACATTAAATTAGAGACTGTATTTTTATCAAAATATAAGTAAATGCAATAACTATAAAACATGAATACAAAGTCCTTTAACCTTAATTCAATTTATTTTCTTTTCAAAAATAAATTGAAGAAAATATGTATTTTAAGTTTGTTGTTAAAGATTTCTTATACAATCATTATTCATGTGATGTCTCTGGCAGAACAGAAAATTTACCAAGATATAACCAAGGCTTTTCACCAAAGATGTGAATATTATTCATCAAGCACAGATTGACTCTCAACTGTTTGATGCCTCATGGCCTGTGTTAGTCTGCTTGGGCTGCCATAACAAAATGCCATAGATGGTGTGACTTAAACAACAAAAAGTGGGGTTTTTTGTTTGTTTGTTTTTTTAAAGTTCTGATAGCTGGGACGTTCAAGATCAAAGTGTCAGTTTCCGGTGAGGGCTCTTTCCTAACTTGCAGAGAGCCACCTTCTTCTTGTATCATCACATGGCCTTTCCTCTGTGAGACCTCATGGAGAAAGGGAGAGTGAGAGAGAGAGACAGAAACACAGAGACAAAGAGACAGAGACAAAAACACAGAGAGACAGATCTTATAAATTCACTAATCTCATCATGAGGGCCCCACTCTCATGACCTAATCTATCCTGAATTACTTCCCAAAGGCCCCATCTCCAAATTCCGACCATCAGGGATTAGAGCATATAAATTTTGGGAAAACACATTTGGTTGACAACACGGCCCAAAAGATAAAAAAAGAGAGAAATGGGCTTATTCAATTGTATCTTTGTTTATCCACTCTATAAAAACATTCATTTATTCTACAAGTATGTCCCTCTCAAATATTCTATAATTGGTGGTGAGGACAGAATAAGAAATTCAGATAAGTAAATTATATAGTGTATTAAAAAATGGTATGTACTATAGAGACAAATCAGAGAGGGAGTAAAGCAAGCCGGTAGGAGGGCCATGTTGAATGGAGTGTCTATAACTCATTACGTCATTGACTCAACTCTCCAACTGTTACATCTTTTGATTCCCAACATGGATTGCACATATTGTTAAGCTGTTATGGAGTTTTCATTTTTAAATTCACCTTAGTTCACAACAAAGTTTTACTAAAGGGAAATTACATTATAAAGGAAAAGTGAATAGCATTAATTTTAGAGTAGTCAACAATAGTTATTCATAGAAAATTTACATAGTAACTGCTGGTGTAGTTTTTGTTGCTGTACTACTATGCTCAGGCTTGCAATCTTTTATTCAGAAAAATGATAATTAATAATGTTAAGTTTGTCTTAGGTAAAGAATATCAGAACACTTTACTTGAAGCACGAAATACCTAATATTATGGCAAAGGCTAAGGCTAGGGCTTTTGCTAAATTATAAGTGGGGTAAACCTTACATTTGAGAACAAATTTTAAGCAGTTCTTAGGTACTAACTAGTAGTCCCATATTCTCCTTTAAAACCTGTGGTCAGTTCCTTTTTAACTCCCCTTCTCCATAATGAGATTGTGAATAGAGTTTAAGCAAACAGTATTTAAGCAAATAAAGTTAAGTTAATCACAGTACTCCACAGATCACAGATGAACTTCAAATTTAGTTTTTAGGAAAACACAACCACAGGAGAACTTTTCCAGAGTCGATTTGAATAATAACTATATCACACAAGAAACGTTTCTTTCTCTCTCTCTTTCTTTTCTTTCTTCCTTTCCTTCTTTTTCTTTCTTTTTTTCTTTTTCCATTTCCTAATCTCTCACTACAAACACCCTCTCTTACATCTTTTCTTTCTCTCTCTCCTTGCTCATTCAAAAAAAAAAAAGAAAGAAAGAAAGAAAAAAAAAATGAACTTGAGCCCACTGACTTCATCAGCAACCATTTTTATGATTTCTTTTTTTTTATGGTAAAGTTTTCTTGTAAGCTTCAGAAATGACAACTATTAAATTATAGCCCCTTAATTCAATTCGCCCTTTGCTCTTTCCTTAAAATGTATCTTCTTCGATGACTCACATTCTCCTGTTCCTTTCAACCCATTAATCATTACATCATTTCTATCATATAATTACATGTGCTGCCTCCATTTACTTACTGGAATAGGTATCATATAAAGTTAGTGAATTTCTCTTGGAAATGATAACTTGGATAATGACCATTTTTAATGTAGTTTCTTAGATATTTTCTCTTATTAAGCTATACGTCCAAAGAGAATACATCAACTATTTTAACCATCACACAAAATAACTGTAATCTTGACTGCTTTTATTTACACAGCATCTCTTGGCTGAGTATATACAAGGACTTCAGAATTAAATTTTAAACAATACATAGAAAAGTTAATAGAGCAATAGTAATTCGAATAAATATATTTTCCTAGGCTAGATTAGTCTTTTTGCAGGATTTTAAAAAATTAACGTATCAAATTGTATGCCAAAGATGAAATAGAGTTTTTTAAAGTTGATGTCCAAAAATGCTGGCTAATAAACATTGACATAAACTATGCTTTGAAGAAATATCTAGTGTGTTATTTTCGCTTCAGTTTAAATTAAGATATAAAAAAGTAGGCAATATCAAGAAATTGTTTTGATTTCCTCCAAAGAGATAATATTCTTGATTATAAGTCCATTAATTAATGTGTCTTCTTTGTTCCTGTATCTTGTCCTTGAATATTGTTAAAATATCCTCTAATTAGATTTATTTTGTAAATTAATTCTGTTAATCGAAAATAAATTTAAGTAGAAATATATTCTCTGTTTTAATGTGAGACACTGTTTTCATTTATTATAAATACAAACACATGGGCATTCAATGAACTTGGCAGTGAAAATTTCGATGTTATTGAAAACATTGTTGTTAAGGTAAGATGTGGCAATGTGATAAATTACTTTGTCTTTGGTATTAATAAGTATCTGAGCATTCAGTCTGGGATTCCAGATAATGGGATTAAAACTGAATAAGGTTAAAAGAAAAAAATATTAGCTTTAGGTATTTAATGTCTGTATTGTGGTATACTGGTTTAGAACATAGTATTGGGAATCAAAGTTTTCCTTGGTTAAAATTATGATACCACCACTATAATATAAGGGGACTTGTGTAACATATTTACCTGTTGGTTCTTCAATATTCTTATCTATAAAATGGTAATTAGAATACATACCTAACAAAATGTGAATATAGTATGTTGAGGATATTTTAGGGCCAGATAGAAGTGGCAGGTTAAGCATAAGGAAGAGACTGGAGCATTTTTTCATGTGTCTGTTGACCATTCATATAGCTTCCTTTGAGAAATGCCTATTCAGCTCCTTTGCCCATTTTTTAATTGGCAAACTCAGCATTCAGGAAATGCAAATCAAAACCACTTTGAGATACTATCTTACTCCAGTTACGATGGCTAATACCCAATAGACTGAGAATAATAAATGGTGACGAGGTTGCAGAGAAAAAGGAACTCTCATACATTGCTGGTGGGACTGCAAAATGGTGCAGCCTTTATGGAAAATGGTATGGAGGTTCCTCAAACAATTACAGATAGATTTACCATATGACCAGCTATCCCATTGCTAGGAATATACCAGGGGAATGGAAATCATCAAGTCAAAGATATACCTGTTCTCCAATGTTCATTGCAGCACTCTTTACAATAGCTAAGAGTTGGAACTAGCCCAAATGTCCAGCAGATGTGTAGATACAGCAAATGTGGTATATCTACACAATGGAAATCTATTCTGCTATAAAAATGAATGAAATACTGCCATTCACAACAACATGGATGGACTTAGAGAAAATTATATTAAGTGAAACAAGTCAGGCACAGAAAGAAATACCATATGTTCTCACTTATTTGTGGGAGATAAAAATAAATAAATAAATAAATATATGTGTGTGTGTGTGTGTGTGTGTGTGTATATATATATATATATATATATATATAAAACAAATAAAGGGTAGGGGGGAATAAGAAACAACAATCACAATTGCTTGAACTTGTAATACAAGTGAACAGATATGATGTAGTAGGCTGGGAAGGGAGGGGGAGGGGGGAAAGAGTAATGGATAAAGGGACACAAAAATCAACTATAATGTATAGTGAGAAGTTAAAATAAAAAATGAATAAATAAACAAAAAAGAGAGAGGCTGGAAATGTGTGCTTGATGTACATAACAAAATACCTTGTTTGCCAAGGTAGAAATATGGATTATATCAGATTTATTGGCTACCCATTGAGATATTAAGATCATTTTCTGTTTTAGAAAATGTCTTTTAACAATTGACAGCAGTGATCTACAGGAAAAATGACGAGAAGCTGTCATTTCATGGTAATGTAAATGGAGGAAAGGATGGAATTAGGAAATACACCATACAGGAAGCAGTTTTGGACAGAGGTTGAGTGTAAAGCATCTGGAATTAAGCATACTAGATTGCTTTCCGTCTTGGCCACCTAATACTTGTTGGTCTCTGGATGATTTAGTTACTCTCTTTCTTTTAAACCTCCTTTTCCTCATGTGTATAGCAGATATTAATAACACTTTCTTCATAGGACTTTGGAAAGGATGAAATGAGATAATGCATTTACAATGCTTAGTGCAATATCTGGCACTTATAATTGTACACTAAACTATTAACTAGTTATTTTTTTTTTGTCAGAGGTAGAATTGATAGCAATGTCTCTCACGAACAAGGGAAATAAGGGAGGGAGGAGCATAGGAAAATTCATGTTTATGACATGAGCAAATATCAACCATTTATCTTTATTTATTCATAATTTCCATATTTCTTGACTACTTCCTGTATGTGACACTCTGGACAACAACAAAAAATAATTATTCCATATATGCATCCTAGCATAATAGGCACTGGGAACTATGCTATGACTATACACAGTGTATATACAGTGTATAGTGAATACAGAATGAAAAGAAACTGCCTATGCTCTGCAGAAGCAGATGCCCAAAAAAACAGATAGGTGCTATGCTTGTCACAACTGCAATATACGTGGGGTAGACACTTGTTTTCTTTCTATTAAACTAGCCATATATTATTATAGTTAAGTTTGAGTAGTGAAAATTTTGTTGTTTAATGGGTATATCTATTTTCTCATTGGCTAGAAGCAGGGATTTATATGACACGGTAAAAACTTTCCTTATGATTAAAACCAAAAATTCCACTTTTTTCCATGGGAATTGAACATTAATTTAATCTTAATAACCAGTAAGTACTTTTTAATGGACTATTAGCTTCTATTTCCTTTCACAAGCTTATAAAACACTAAGCCAAAATAATAATAATAATAAAAAAATAAAACATCCTGCAGCAATGAACTCAAAACAGATGCAATAACACTGCTGACGTCCTTGAGAGGATTTTACAATGGAGAGAAATTCACATTCCTTCTGCAATCTCACTAACCAGGAAAATAGTTTCACAATAAATGATCTCAAGAATTTTGTAATGATGAACATATGCTTGGCCTTTAGAAATCCTATAGACTTTTTAATATTTAATATTAAACAGAGATAAAAATCACAGGGGAAAACAAAAATGTAGAGAATGCCCATCCTGTGGTCACAGAAAAAAATATGAAGTGTGTTCACCCTTTGATAACACACTTGAAAAATCTCTCTCTTTTGTATATTTCTAATTATTCCCATAGGGTAAATGTTGCAAGTTGGATATTAGATAAAGTTATAATCATGACTTAAAATCTTTTGGAATATTTTGCTGAACTGTATTCCACAAACAGTTTCTCTTTCAAAAACACTGGATTGTCATTCTTTTAACGTTTGCAAATTTATAAGGAAAAAACAATGTTGAACATTTATTTTATCTTTCTTTCTTTGATTATTATTGGAGTTGACCATTTTTCATATATTTATTCTTTTATATTTCTTCTGTTTTGAATGACATATTTACACAGAATTTTATTTATTAGCAATAGTTCTTTATATATTGATGACAGTAGCACTTTGTAATATTACAAATATTTTTTCAATTTTAACCTTGATTTATTTTTAACTGATCAAATTACAGTGGTGATAATATTGTCACCTGCATATATTTATCAGAAAATATAACTCAATGTAAAGGTCCAAATAAAACCTCTATAATATTATTAGTCTTTTTTTTTTTAGCTGAGTGTTATCTGTCACAAATATATCAAAGAAGAAAATCTAAGCTATAAATTCTATTGAAGGACAGGAAACTGGACATTGGCACCATTTTTTTTATACAATTAGACTAGAGTTTTATCATTTTTAAAGAACTTTATGATTAAATTGGTTAATGTACTTGAGTTCAATTTGAATCTGCTTTGAGATATTACTGTTTTTCTCAGAATACTAAAAATATGTCAGAAATAATTTTCCGTTTTTATAACTTCTTTTCAAATTATCCTAAATATGGTATTTAATAATTTACAATTTAACAGTACCACTGTTCATAAATTATGTTGCCCAGTTAATAGGAATTATTTGGAGGAATATTAATCTTTTTTTTCCCATGCTTGTAGTCTCATATCAGAAAATTTATATGTCTATGTGTCACAACGCTGTATCCTAGATTTTTAGACAAATAGAATTATGGGAATAAACACGTGAACTACACAAAGTCCAAACCTCAAATAACACGAGTTTCAAACATTAGAACATGTATAATTTTGCTGGCTAAATATTGCCTTTCTTTTTTCTTTAATTTATATAAGAATCTTTCGATCAGTGCTATATTTTATTCACAAAGATTTTCCATCTGGGAAGGAAATGTCAGCAGTAGATAATAAAATATAGGAATTAAATATCTGGTCTAATGGCACACAGATAATAAACTGCAGCTTTAGGATTTAAACTCAAGTGTGTTAACTCGATTCTGAATTTTAGGTACTCTATGATAATCACTATGTTCCTATTCAAAATATTACTTAAAAATGCAAACCCCATTATTATTGCTTCATCTATCATTTTGTATAGATATTAAACAGGGGCAAGTGTTTTCTTTGTGGAAAGAAGAGGGAGATATCAGTCTTTCATAATACTCTACATTACTGCATAAAATTTAAATGTACATACTCTTCTTCAATGTACCTAAATTAATTAGTTTACAATTCTCATTTTCTGCTAGAAAAAAAAGGAATAAAGAATGTTGCCAGCACTTTGTCTTAATAAAATGTCATATCTGAGAAAGTTAGTTTAACTTTATGAACTACCTGATAAAAATCTGATACCCTTTTCTCCTATTGTGGTGACAGAAAAATTATATGGTGCTATATTTCTACTGTAGGAGAGAAAAACAGCATAAAGGTAAGTAATCGGAACAGGTGCTTTCAGGAAAACAGAAACAATAAATGCTCAGAACTGCAGGCAACTCCAACCACCTCATCACACTCTATAAATTGTCACAAACACTAATATTAAAAACAGGATGCTATCAGGATTACAACCCAAATAGAGATGTGAGGTCAGATGAGGAGCAAGAGCTATACTTTAAAAATTCTCTCCAAAGTGAAATCATCGATTTTAAAGCATAAAATAACTTTCCCTCTTTCCTTCTTCTCTCTCCCTCTTTCCTTCTTTCCTCTTTCCTCCTTTCTTCCTCTCTTCCTCCTTTTCTTTTTCACAATGATGCCAGATCATTCATCTTTTGATTGCATGTCTAGAGATTTCAGATGGAGTTTTCAAACAGGAGAAAAAAATGATTTAAAAAAATAGTAAATAAGTCAAAGTAAAAGAGGTAACCGATCACCAAAACACAATAGGCACTTAAGTCAAAAACTTTACTGAATTTGTTTATTAATTCAAGCAGTTTTTAGTAGTATCTTTAGAGTTTTCCATAGATAAGATCATGCTGACTGCAAACAGAGACAGTTTAACCTCTTCCTTTCTGATTTGGATATCATTTATTCCTTTCTCTTGCCTAATTGCTCTGGCTAGGACTCCCAGTACTATGTTGAAGAGAAGTGGTAAGAGTGGACATTCTTGTCTTGTTTCTGATCTTAGGGAAATTTTTTTTGACATTTCACAAGTGAATATGGTATTAGCTGCGGGCTTGTGGTATATAACCTTTGTTGTGTTAAGATACATGTGTTCTATACCTAATTCACTGAGAGTTTTTATTATAAAAGGATGTCGAATTCTATTGAATTCCTTTTCTGTATCTATTGGGATAATCATATGGTTTTAAATCTTTTATTCTGTTAATGGCATGTAGCATTTATATGTTTGCATATATTGAACCATCTTTGTATCCCAGGGAATAATCTCACTTGATAATGGTGAATGATCCTTTTGATTTGATGTTGAATTCTGTTTGTTAGTATTTTATGGAGAATTTCTGCATGTATGCTCATCAGGGATATTGGTCTGTAGTGAGTTTTTTGTCTGTTTGTGTTGTAGTGTCCTTGTCTGGCTTTGGTATCAGGGTAAAACTGATCTTGTAAAATGGGTCTTCCTTCTTTTTTGATGTATGTACTTATTACTATAAACTTTCCTCTTAGAACTGCTTTTGCTGCATCCCATGAGTGTTAGCATGTTGTGTTTCCATTTTCTTTTGTCTCAAGATTTTTTTTTAAGTTTCTCCTTTAGTTTATTCATTAATTTATTCATTGTTGAGGAGCATATTGTTTCATTTCCATATATTTGTGAATATTCCAAAATTCCTCCTTTTATTGATTTCTAACTTTATAGTATTTGGTCAGAAAAGATTTTTAATATTATTTCAGTCTTCTTAAATTTGTTAAGATTTGTTTTGTGGTCTAACATATGGTCTATTCTGAATAATGTTCTGAGTGCTCTGGGGAAGAATGTGTGTTCTGCAGTAGTTGGATGGAATGTTCTATATATATCTGTTAGGTCTATTTGTTCTGAAGTGTAAGTCCAATGTTTCCTTATTGATATCCTATCTGGGTGATCTGTCCATTGTTGAAAGTGGGGTATAAATGTTCCACACTATTATTATATTGTAGTTTATCTTTCCCTTTGGATCTATTAATATTTGCTTTATATATTTAGGTGCTCTGATGTTAGATGCATATATATATATACACACACATATACACATACACACAATAATTATATCATCTTGCTTAATTGACCACTTCATCATTATATAGCAACCTTCTTTGTCTCTTTTCAAAGTTTTTGACTTAAAATCTGTTTTATCTGATATAGGAATAGCTATTCCTATTCTCTTTGTTTTCTATTTGTATGGAATATCTTAGTCCTCATAGGTGAAGCTAATCTCTTGTATGCAGCATATAGTTTGATCTTGTTTTTTAAATCCATTCAGTGACTCCATGTCTTTTGATTGGAGAATGTAATCCATTTATAATCCACCTAATTATTGACAGGTAAGGACTTATTACTGCCATTTTATTCATTGTTCTCCAGTTGTTTTATAGATCCTTTATTCTTTCTTCTTCTCTTGCTGCCTTCTTTTCTGATTAGATAATTTTCTTTAGTGATATGCTTTGATTCCTTACTTTTTATCTTTGTCTATCTAGTATAGGTTTGTGCTTCGTGATTACCTTGAGGCTTACATAAAACATTTATATAGTTATAACAAGCTATTTCAAGCTGATAACAACTTAACTTTCCTTGCATAAAATAACTCTACACTTTTACTTCACCCCTCGACAATTTGCATCTTTTTATATGGTATTTACCTTAACAAATTATTCTAGCTATTGTTCATTTTAATAGTTTTACCTTTTAACCTTCATACTAAAGATATAAATGATTTAAACTCCATCATTACAGATTAGGGTATTACAAATTTGACTGTGCTCTTAATTTTACCAGTGAGTTTTACATTTCATGTCACTAATTAGCATCCTTTTTCTTCAGCTTGATAAACTCCCTTTAGCATTTAAGACGGGTCAAGTGGTGATGAACTCACTCAGCTTTTGTTTATGTGGGGAAGCTTCTCTTTCCCCTTATTTCTGAAGGGTAGCTTTGCTAGGTACAGTATTCTTGGTTGGAAGTTTTTTTTTTTTCCTTCAGCATTTTGAGTATAATCTGTTAAATAAGGTTTATGAGAGGCCATTATTTTGGACCTAGTTCCTGCTCTAGACTACAGCAGATAAGACCAAACCAGAATGAAGTCACTTCTGTTAACTACCATGAAATTCATTTATATTTTTCCTAATTTCATTGAGCTTCCTTAAAGCAATTATTTTGAATTTTTTGACATGTGGTTTGTATATTTTCATTTCTTTGGGGTCAGCTACCAATAGATATTGTGTTCTTTTGGTGATTTTATATTTCCTTGGATTTTCATGTTTCTTGTTGCCTTATGTTGATGTCAGTGCACCTGGTGGAGAAGTCCCCTTTTGTAAGCCTTTATGGGCTAGTTTCACTGTGAAAAGATCCCCTATTGGTGCGGAGGGGTGTGAGGACACTTGTTAAATGCGATGCAGTGGTTCTAGCACTAGTATGGTGCCAGCTACAGTCTCTGTGCAGCTCTGTCAGTTGAAGTCGATGTTGATTAAGACTGCTAATGCTGTTAATGTCCATAGTGGTAGCAAGGGTTGCTAGGATCTTCAGTGGTGATGTCCACTAAGGTCCAGTTGTGGCTGAGGGGATAGTTCTTGGCACTGGGTCTGGCTTGTGGGCTTGTCTGCAGTAGTGGTGGCACCTGTGTCTGATAAGTGGTGCCTGTGGAGAAGGCCACAGAGCTGAGGCCTGAAGCATGCGCATGTGTGGAGGGATTATGGCTCTGCAATCCAGATAGTAATGACACTGGTGCCTGGGGTGCTGGAACACCTACCTGCTGCTGTGTTGGTTATAGTATGGAAGATGCGGATGCTTGTGAAGCAGCCTCTGCAGCCAAGAATGGGAGCATAGGTTTACACAGAGGTAGAACAACACTGGATTTAGAGTGGTGCCTGCCTCTCTGTGGTGTCTGCGCTGTGTCAGGAGCATGGGCATTTGCAGAGAGTGCTTGGCTCTGGGGCCTGGAGTGCAAACTAGCTCACTGTAGTGATGGCTCTAGTTTCTGGGACCTGGGAAGACACACTGTGGCTACAGAGCTGGGATCTAATGTATAGGTGCTCTCAGAGCAGCTTGGCCTCCAGGCTCAGGGCATGTGAGAAGTTAGTAGAGGTGGTAGCTCCTTTCATAGGTGGGGATGTGAAGCCACGTCTTCCTCTCTGGTGTTTCCTGGTGGAAATGGCTGTTGGTTACCTCAGTGGAAGAGATGCCTGTATCCTCTGTGGAATAGGCCACTGGGGGCTGTGGTGGTTCCCTCACATGGCTGACACCAATACTTTCTCATTTCTTCTTTGCTCCTAGGCATCTCCGGTTGAGGTATGATGATCTCATCACCAAACGTGTCTGTGCAAATATTCTTCTCTTTTTTTTCTTTTCCCTCTTCTGTGCTGGTACAGATTCTTGTTTTTTTTTTTTTTTCCTTTTTGTCTTTTTTCGTGACCAGCAACAGATCGCAACCCTCAGTGTCGCACCTGTACTGGACCGGGACCGGCAACGGGATCGCAACCCTCGGTGTTGCGCCCGCACCTCGCTCAGCCAGTGAGCGGCCGGTCTGTATGTGGGATCCGAACCCTCAGTGGGAGCGCCGCTGCGCTCCCAAGCGGCGCACTGTAGCAGTGCGCCACCGGGCCGGCCCCTGGTACAGATTCTTTAATGGACCATTGAGCCCTCTGTGGGTTATTTTGGTTTGTGATTAGCTGTCTATTATTTGTTTTTTTGTTGGGGAGTAAAGGCTGGTATCTCCTACTCTGCCGTCTTGGTGACATCAGTACCTGCATTCATATTTTTAAGTAGCAGGCTATTTTAATGATGTGACTGTGTGTGTACCAGTACTGTGATATGGTAGCTGAGGATCTGGCATTCTTTTACCACACTCCTACTTCTGTTCCTTTTATCTTTCCATTATAATTACATTATAATTTTTGGTTAAATCAATAGTAAATGTTTATATTGCTAGGAGACTGTAAATATTCTTCACTGTTGAATCAAACAGTATGCAAAATTGTGTTTATATATTTTTTTCTCATGGAACTTTTTTCTGGTTATAATAACTTTTTAAGGATTTCCATCTCTTAGTTTTCTCTGTAATATTGCTATTTCTCACCATGTGTTCCAATATGACTAAAAAATACTTAAGCACATTAGCCAGCTTTCTTTCTCTTTCTTTCTTTCCTTCCTTCCTTTTCTCCCCCTCCTTTCTCTCCTCTTTCCTTCTTTCTCTTCCTTTTTTTTTCTTGTAGCACTTCCCTCATTTAGCTCTAGTTGGGATTTATTGCTTTTCAGGACTATAAATACATATGTTCCCCTTTGACCTCTCTTTGTTTAATTCAGTTAAAGCACATCTTCCAGTTGTTTTCTAAAAAAAAAATTCATCATGGTAGATAAGTTGTTTTACCTTGAATGTCTGAAATTCACTTTTCTTCCGCTCTCACAGTTGATCAATAATTTGGACATCATTTTCCTTTTACATTTCAAAAGCTTTAGCTCACTGGTCCTTGGCTCCAATAAATTGCTACTGAAAAGTGTAAACTTCACTCCTGCCCAAATAGCCCATGTTATATGCCTCTCAGGACTTCTGTATTTCAGATTCCCTCTCTTTTAATCAGAATTTACCCTCTGCTTGAAAAAGGCTCTAATTTTCCCCTACAGCTAAGTTATTTTCCAATCTTCCAGCTATTTTCTCTTTCAAAAAGTTATTGTAGTATGTGAACTGGAATGAGGAAACTGACTCCATTGCTAGGTGCTTGCTGATAGGTTTTAAGCCTCATCCCTTCTTCTTCCCTGTGTCCCACACATATGCAAGCTGATAGGAAAGCCTGGGTGCTGCCTCCTTAGGTGATACCAGGAGATTCAAACCACACAAGGCCCCAGCTCGTGCATGTGGGAACTCTCAAACTAGTCCCCCACCTTGCCCATGATGAAGACCTAGGCCAGTCTTCTTTGCTGGTTGTCTCAAGCCAGTTCAGTCCTGCTTGAGACAACTACCCTGCTCCCCCTAGACTCTATGTCAGTGATAAAACTTTTCATACCCCCTTGGTGTGTATGTGGTATCACCAGTCTTGACATCAAACCAAACTTTGGCTGGGGCTCTCTCCCACTTTTGCAGGGTGACCATAACATTTACTGTTGTCTTCTCTCTTGTGTTCTTTGTCTTCATAAGTTATTGCTAATTTTTAAATTCTTTGTTGGCTTTTGATGGGATATGTGGAGAGATGATAAATAAAAGACTGCAGTCAATTTACTATATTTATTCAGAAATCCCACCTTTACCACCTCAGACTCTATCCTTGAAGTCATACTTGACTTCCACATCTCCTTTTCTCCCATATCCAAGCTTCCTTAAGTTTTCTTTCACGTGCCTCCGCCTGCTAGCTTACTTTTGTATTTAAATATCTCGATTTGTTTATTCACACAATTTAAAAATGGATTTCCTTCTGCCTCAGCTTCAGTTGAAGTTCAAAGGCTGGGAACAAAACCATAGGTGGTATCTTCTCCAACATTTTTAAGTGAGTTGCTGGAACAATTATGCAGGAATTTCAGTGGGGGTGGCTCAAAATTTTGTTTGTGAAGAGGTGACTTAATGTCATTTTAAAATGGGCCCCAGCCAAGTGGGCTTCCTGCAGCAGCCTTGAGGCCTGGGTGGAAGGAGGCCTGCAGAGTTCAGCGTGGTGCAGAGCTGAAGGGGCCAGGCAGGCAGCTGGTGGTCAGATAGCTTTGCCCTCGTTTTGGTAGTTGCAGTTAGTTGTTCTCGGTGAGATGGTCTCTGAGAAACCTATGAAAGCACAGCATAATAAAAACATTCAGCTTTTGAACACTTGCCAGAGGATACCAGCAGCAGAATATGACTGTACTAGCAAGTAAAACTGTCTCTACTCCTTATGTCTCTTCCAGCTGGCCAGTTTTATTACCCACCAGCATTTTGTGGGGCCTTTTTAAAAGGCTCCTCTGCTTCCTGCCTCCCACAGGACCCACAGTCAATTCATAGGAAACGCATGCCTCTCGGGTAGTGGCTTGATCTGATAGCAGCTGACTTTGAACTCTACTGCCAGGCAGGTAATCCTGTCAGAGCCTTTCACTTTTACTCTTATCTAATATTGAATTGAAAACTGGTCTCTCCCATCAAGCTCCGTGGGACAAACTGTCAGAATGATGCCCTGAAGCCCCTCTCACTTAGCATGAGGTATGAGGGAAGAGCTCCCTCCCCATGATGCAGGAAAGAAAATGCTTATGCACTCAAAATTATTTATCAAAATAACTCCCTCCTTTGGTGCCTAAAATGCCTTTCTGCTGAGGTAGCCCGGCCTCTGTTAGAAAGCCTTTTTTCATGGAGCACATTTTCAAGTGACACTCAGGCCACTTCTTAGACCTCAACCATTTTATACTCTTGAGATAAGTGTTAGGCTAATAATGACAAAACTATCTTTTGAGACACCACTTTGACAATCTTTGCATAATGGTCTACTATTTCACTTGGAAATACGTGGGTACTTGCTGCATATTGTATTCTCAGCCTTGGGAACTTAATTAAAAGTAAATCAGAAACAGTCCAATTTTATCAGTGTATTACATTTGTTTATTTATTGGTTTACCTATTCTTTACAGCCTCGAAACAGGTTGATATAAGTTAAAAGCACATGAGAAAAGGGGAAAAAAAATCTAGTAGAGATAGAAAACTGAGCCACAAATAAGGCTAGTATCAAAATGTACTCAATAAAACCTATATAGTCGCTATGGAAGAGCCAGACATAGCTCTGAGCCTTATCACAATCAAGATCATAGCATTTATTTTGTTTTTTTATTTCATTTTCTATCTCCCTTAACTAGATTGTAAACTTTATACAGGCATTTTTTTGTTCTTGATGTTTTTGTTTTGTGTTTTTGCTTTGCATTTTTTGTTTTCCACTCATATAACTCTGGCACCTGAAACTTTACATGATGCACAGCATATGCTAAAAGGCTGCTTGTTGAATAAAAGAATGAATAAATAAATGTGTTTTTAAGAGTTTTTGTTTGTTTGTTTTTGCAGTTGAAACACAAATACCTTGTTGGCTATATGTATTGCAAGTATGTTCTTCATTTTTCAACATTGTTTGGAGATCTTTGTTATCATAGAAAAGTTTTTTTTTTTTTTTTTTTTACTTCAGCTGTATTGAAGTAAAATTTACATAAAATAAAGTTCACCAACTTAATTGTACAGTTTGATGGGTTCTGAATATTATATAGTTGTGTAGCCACCATCACAATTGTGATATAGAATATTTTGATCACTCCAAAATAGTGCCCTTTTTTTCTTTGCAGTGAATCTCCTAACCCCTGTCCCCTGCCTGAATTTGGTTCTTATAGTTTGCCAAAGACTTTTATTATAGGACCTGTTATTATTAAGATACGCCCTAAGGAATCTCCTGTATTCCAAACATACTCTTTCTTATCTCCATTATGTAGTAGCAGCCCACTTTCCCCCTCAAGTTAATCAGGATTAATCACACCAGTCAGTACAGAAATCTCTTCTTTGTTGATTCAAAGGCATAAGGAAACCAAAGTGGCTGAGCATGGTCTTCAGTTCCAGTTCAATGGAGTCATTGTTGTGTCTCCTGGTGACAGCATTTCTCACTTTGAAAGTAACACCTCTAGATCAGCAAAGTTTAAAGTCATGGGTACTGGAAGCAACAATTTTGCTAGTGAATCACTAGGGATAATAGTGAGTGGTGCCACTGCCATTTCCACCTCTTGATTCCTGGATCCATGAATCTTAACTAACGTAGAAATAGTATCCCATTTTGAATGTTGACTTAAGACACATACATTTTCCCAGCCCCACAATATATTGCCACCTGGCTGGCACTGTAATTGAGTCTTCAAAAGGCTATTTCATTATTCTGTTAAGCCCATTGCTTCAAGATGATGGGTAATGTGGTAAGACTGGTGAATTCCATGAACATGGATCTTTTTTGCTATAAAGTGAGTTCCTTGATCAGAAGCATTGCTGTATGGAATACCATGATGGTGGATAAGGCAATCTGTAAGTTTACAGATGGTAGTTTTGTAGAAGCATTGCATGTGGGGAAAGCAAAACCATATCCCAGGGTAAGTGTCTATTCTAGTAAGAACAGAGCACTATCCCCTCCATGATAAAAGCTTTCCAATGTAATCAACCTGCCATCAAGTGCTTGGCTAGTCACCCTGGGAAATGGCACCATATCAGGAACTCAGTTTTGGTCTCTGATGCTGGTAGTTTGGCACTTGAGAGTGTCTGTAGCTACTAGGAAATCCATGTTGCTTAACCCATGGGTATCTTCCTTCCTGCCAATAGGACCAATTTGTTTGAGTTCATCAGAAAACAATAGGAGTGACTGGAAAAGAGGCTAACTAGTATCCAAAAGAACTGGTCATCTTACCTTCTTGATTATTAAAATTCTTCACTCCTGAGGCCAGCCTTTGCTGAGCATTTAGATGGGACACATATATCTTTACATTGTTTCCCATTTAGAGGAGTCTATCCACATACCTCTTCCTCAGACCTTCTTGTCACCAATTTTCCACTCAGATTCCTTCCAAGTCTCTTACCATACAGCCAAACTATTGGCCACAGCTTGTGAATCATTGTACACACAGCTCCTTGTATATGTGGAGGATTGGTTCCAGGACCCCCACCCCACCTCCACAGATAACAAAATCTGCCAATGTTCTAGTCCTGTAGTTGGCTTTGTGGAATCTAAGGACACAAAAAGTCAGTTCTCTGTGTATGTGGGTTCTGCATCCCACATACACAGAGAAAATTTTTTTTGACTTGAGCAGTTGTTTGAATCCGTGGGTGCAAAACCCTTGTACAAGTGGGCCTGCACAGCTCAAATCAGTATTTTTCAAGGGTTAACTATAGACTCCTGTATCTGGCTATTTCTTCTTCCAAGCAAAATGAACAACCAAGTGCACTGCTCAAAGTTCAGCCCACTGCACAAATTTCCTTCACCACTCTCCTGTAGGCATGGAAATACGTGGACTATAGAAAAGGACTATAAGGCTGCATCTGTCCACTTTCAGGTCATGTCTGTATATTGTGCATAACTATCTCTTAACCAGGCCTGAGTTTTCTCTTTCTTAGTCAATTGGTTATAAGAAACTTTCCTGGAGGAATTTTCTCTTTTGCGTAAAATTTTATTAACCTAAATAAAAAATTTCTTATCACAGATAGAAGGTTTTGTTTGAACTTAACTGTTGCTTTGCCTCCCATGGATTTGTCACCTCTCTTCCCCTGGGTGATAGAGCTGCAAAAGGATTACTCAAAGCCCATTTCTTCCAAGCAGTGAGAGATGCTGAAGGGGTTAATTTCCCAGAACCCTCAAGAACAAGGCATTCCTTCCTTTGGAAATTAACCATGAACCAGGCTTCTCACCCTATGTTTATTCTGCAGACCAGGAAGTTACAGAAAAAAAACACAGGTGTGGCTATGGCCAATTATATTTTAACAATAAAGGCTGGTAACAAGCAAAGTGACATTCCATAGTGCAATTTGCAAAAGGTTAAGTCGATCCACCAACAAAAGTTTGATCTTAGCAAACATTCTCTTTCCCTTCACAACTTCCCAATATCTTTACATATCAGTAACTTGTCTGTCCTTGAGCCAGCAACCCTGCTGTGCTACAATTCTATATCCACATCATAGACCCTAGCCTGAAGAATGTTTCCTGTCCTTTGCAAGGTTAACATTTCTATATGTAATTTCAAAAGGTTAGACTAAACCTGAGATCACGGGGCCCCAGAAAATAGGCCCTGTGAAATACATTTGCTTTATAGTATACTCCACACTTAACCATATAGTTGGTTTTTAATTTCAAGGGCATTTCTAAGCACATTTAATTATACCAGTGATAAATAATGAATTTTAGTACTAAAGAAATTTGCTAGAACAGGGTTTCTAAACTGCAGTACTATTAATATTTTGTGCCAGATAATTTTTATATTGGGGGATATCCTGTGCATTGTACAATGTGTTAGCATCATCCCTGGTTTATATGCACTAGAGATGCCTGTTATATTCCTCCCATTTGGGACAATCAAAAATGTGTCCAGGCATTGCCAAATGTCCCCTGTGGGCAGAATCATTCCAATTGAGAACTGCTGAACTAGAATGTATGTTGCCTTATTATTATGCACAGTATTGACTATAAGATACATATGTCTTACTGACCTAAATGTGTGACTGAAAAGTTGAAAGGCAAAAGCAAAATCTTAGGTGTCCCAATGCCTCTTTTGTTTTGTGAAAGACAATTCATCTTTCTTCTCACATTTAGAGATTCAAATCAGTTTGTCTGGTATGACACAGAAACACAACCTGTAATTATGTACTTGAAACTGTTACAAAACTAGACTTTGGAAAAAATAAGCTATGTCTTTTAGTACTTTTCATGTTATCAATAATTTATTAATTAAGAGCTGCTATCTTTTGACAGAGATTTAGAGTATATAATGATAATATAAATTATATACCACATTAAGATTACTTATTTGTCTAATTATGTACATTGGCCTGAAAACTTCCTGGGAACCAAAAAAAAAAAAGTCACAGTTTACTAATTTTTGTTCCTTAAGATTAAAATCTGTAACCAATATCAAATGTTCAGTAAATGCTCTGAATAAATTAATCAAGAGACTGAGAACATGAATACATTTTAATTTACTTACTATTTTCACTTTCACACTAGGTCAGTAAAAACGCAGTAAAAATTACTATGACCAAACTGACTTATTGTTCACCTTCACAGCTAATTTTATATTTCAGTAGGATTCAATAAAATACTGCCAACCTTGTCATATGCAGGAGCTGGGTTAGACTTTAGGCTGTTTGAAAGAGTGCTGGGGCTGGCCCCATGGCTCACTCAGGAGAGTGTGGTGCTGGTAGCGCCGAGCCCGCAGGTTTGGATCCTATATAGGGATGGCCGGTGCGCTCACTGGCTGAGCGTGGTGCAGATCACACTGTGCCTAGGGTTGTGATCCCCTTTCCGGTCAAAAAAAAAAAAAAAAAAAAAGAGTGCTGGGTTCTTGTCTATATACTAATTTTAAATGGCCAGTTTGTGATCGTGAAGTGTTTTTCACAATTTTAAGTTGCATCATTTTGTAACACAAACTAAAACAGTCATACTTAGACTTTAATGAGCACAACTGTAACCTGGATAGTTACACTGAGACATCGTTTGATATTTTGTCATTTGCAAACAAAAGCAAATTTGTAAAGTAGGTGTTTTATTTCCAAGATCCCTTTCAATGCCGTTTCTCCAACTCCTTGCTTGTTCCATCCATTAAATTTACCACATTATTTTCTTGTCTGCTGAAGTCTTCCTTCCCTGTCCCTCCATTCCTATGCCTATTCCTGTGGGTGTTTTGTCCACCATTAGCATTATATAAATTTCAAAACGTATTCTCCATCTTCTAGCTCAGTGGTTTACAAATGTCCAAACCAAGTCTTTGAAGAAAATATAAGTGGAGATGCACCTGTTGAGGTTCTGACAAACATTTTGGAACTTCTAAGACCCCATAAAAGAGCATTTACAAATTACTTCCCTGGGATATCAAAATTTAGCTATTTCTAACTAGTCAACGTTTAAGAAAGAGTATAGGAATGTCATTTACATTAGGTTGGCATAAGTTATAAATTTCACATATACATATTATTTCTCTCATGATATATAATTTTGAATAGAAAGTACATTTTAAGTTACACACTAGATTGAATATTTACTGGTGGAATTTAAGAAATCAATGAATAAAAGACATATTAAAATGTCTTTTAATATGGTAGGAAGAAATTTGGCTAGGAGCCTTTAGAGATTTTAAAAATACTTAACAGGCTAACATCACTCTGCTTTTTCTTAAGCTCGAGTTTGGTGATATTTAAATTAGAATAAATAATATTAGAATAAATATTCACTCAATATTAAAGAACACAAAGCTTGCGAAGAGCAATTGACCTATTGAATACTTTGCTTTAAATTTCTTCCTCATCTCCAGCTTGTATCTTCACAGTGTATAAAACTTCCCTAATATTAACTTCTCTTCTATATCTTTAAAATTATTATTTTAGTATAGAACAGGAAAATTATAAAAAATCAGAAATATTTCCCAATTCATTGATAGATACAAGTTTGAGGAGATACTGACTGAATATGTTGCCGTGAGCAAACAGAATGTCATACAAAAAAACTAAGACATTTTGTAGTGCTTAATAGAAAAATGATATAGTAGCAAGCAAAGGGCACAATTTTAAGTTTAACTAATATGTCATAAAAAATTACAGCATGAAAAACTGTTTTTCATATAAAAATAGTAGTAATTTTGTTAAATATCAGGATATTAATTATGAAACATTAATATATTTTGTTAAAATGGCTAGAATGTAATGTAATTAATCTGTGTGATTCTAAAAATAAGAAATATGATTTACATATATACATATGCATAGAACTACAATCATTATATGCACATAATAAATGTTACATACTACTGCTATCTGCATCCAACAGAACTTATACACAATAAATGTTATATTTTATGTAAATATATCAAAGAAAGTATATGTTAAAAATGTCTTCAGAGTAGATCAATGGAATTTTGGAAATAGAAAAAAAATCCAATTTAGTTAAACTTTCTATCTTATTGTATAGCAGATACCATTAAGATATAGAAGAGTAAAATGATTACTGAAGGTCAAATAACTAGTTAATTGAAGGGCTGGAATGAGAAGTGCCAGGTCCACAAATTCTCATCCCTAAGATGTTCCTCATCTCCATGTGCCAACTAAAATGTGATTGGTTATATACAGATAATTTCTAAATTTGAATAGACTTTAGGCTGGTTTTCAATTAAAAAGAGATTTTTTAATTAGGTTTCTTGCTTTAATTTTGGATACATAAATGCTTGCTGTGAATTTGGACACATTCCTGGCTTCAGACAAATCCATAAACCCAATAAACCAGGGCTTAATCAAGAGAACAGAAGAAACCTTTGAAATGCTAAACAATGAAATTGAACTGAAGGAATTTCGCCCGTTTCTTCTTCTCTTTCTTTTTCTCTTTATCATGTAACTTTGAACCGATTTGAAATCCCCTAGAGTGCTAGTTCAGCTGGAGAGTTCAGTAGGATGGAAAATCCCCAACTTCACAGCAATGAGAAATGTAGCACTTTTCCACTTTCAAACGTATTTTGATCTGTATCTTTTAAAGCTCATGTGGACTTTCTCTATCCATAACAGTTTTATTTGCAGGTATAGTTTTAATTTTGTACACTAAGGCAAATGCATAAGCAAATACAAAAAAGAACCTGAAAAACAAAGAAGTTCTACTGAAAAGCCAGGCAGACGAATTATGTCTTATTATGTCTTTTACTGTTTAAAAGGATGATAAAACGAGTTTTCTTTTATTCTCCTCTTCAGTAGTGTAAGCATCACTATGGTGATTTACATGCAGCACTTTAGAATTTCCATCTCTAACCAAGGATATCATTTCAGGCTTTTTCTATGTGAATTTTACCATGCTATAATAATAGTAATAATAATAGTAAAGGCAAAAAGATTATGCAAAAGAAAAAGTCAGTAATTTGACCTATGTGTAGTTGAAAAGGTTTTTTTTTTTTTTTGTTAACAGTGTAAAGACTATAACAATTCATCAATAATTAGAGTGTAAGTGAAATATCTATTATGTTTTTTTATTTTTCTATTTAAAAAATTTTAATTGAAACATATTGATTGTACATATTTATGGGGTACAGTTATATTTCAATACATGTACACAATGTATAGAGATCAAATCAGGTAGCAAATTTATCATCACAAAAACTTATTGTTTCTTTGTGATTAAAACATTTTAAGATCCTCTCCTTTTGCCATTTGACAATACACAATAAATTATTGTTAATTATAGATGTCTAGCACTTCTGTACACCAATAGAACTTATTTTTCCTATCTAGCTTCCAGGTCCATGGTTTGATCCCTGTACCAGCCAGCCACAAAACAGCAACAACAACAAAAAAATATGTTTTGAAAGAAGCGTAGAGAAGAACTCTATAAACTGCTTATAGAAATCACTTTGAACTTAAGTCAAAGACACCTGACATATTAAAAAAAGAAAGACTGTCTGAAATGTAAGACTAAGTGGACATTTTTAGAAAACTAAATTTTAATCCAAAAAGGAATATACTTCTGTTTGCGTCAAAGTATTTACATTTTGCAATGGATACCGTGAAATAAAAAGAAAAGGGAAATAAAAATAAAAATAAAAAACAATAACAACTTCAGAAGAAAAAACCCAAGCAGTGATTCATATATACTTAATGTTCCATGTGTTAGAGTGTTTGTTGGAGCTTCTATTCCCTTATTATGCATTTTTATTAAGTGAAGGTCAAGAAAGGAAAAAGAAATTCAGAGAATTGGGTGAAGGGTGGAAAAAATGCTTGTATTCACTACTGCCAGAATATCATGTTTGATGAAAAATTCTTCTCAACTAAACTCCCTTTGACTTGCTACCTTTTTCTACTTCAGCAGTTTTCCTACTTTCTTAACATCCCTGTACAAACTGACCCTTGGTCCTAGCAAAACATTTCTCCTATCTCTCCTGCATCTCTTCAGCCACCTGCTGAAGATCCTCTCAGAGTGTCCTGTCTCCATCTCAGAATCTCTTTACTTTCCTCCTCTAAGTTATTATTTTTTTTCATTATCTCTAAGGATGAGTATTTGACCTCTCTTCCAAAGCTATTTTATCCCCTGCCTCCCCTGTCTCTTTAAGGAATTTTCTTCACTAATTACTCTCATACATTCATGTTCAGGATCTTCTTCTCTTTAGATTGTGTCCCTGAGTGAACAAACTTTTTTCTGATGATCAAGGTATTATCCTATTTTTCTCTTTTCCATCACCACTAAATTGAATTTAAAGAAATATTCTACAGTCACTGTTAATTCCCTTGCATCTCATACACTTGTTTTTCTTTTAAATTTTGTGTAATCCCCCTCATTTATTGCATACGCTTTTCTTAAATCAAATAACCATTTTGTTTGGAAAAATTGTACATACGTATCTCTAGAGTTAGTCTCTGGTTCTTGGTTTCAAGGAACAGATAGCAGTTGTGCTCAAGTTAAGCAGAAAAGCAATTTAATGGAAGAATACTAGGTCATATAAACTCATTAATTAAAAAAACAATTTTAAAAGTGGGCAAACAATATAAGGATGTTTCTTAAAATATATGCATATATACATATATATAAATATATATATACACAAATGGCCAATAAGCACATGAACAGATTCCCAGCATCATTAGTCTTTAGAAACGAAAGGCAAAACCACAAAGAAACCTCTTTGCACCCATCAGAATGGCTATACTAAAGAAAGGCACATCATAACAGGTATTGGTGAGGAAATGGAGAAATTGGAATAATCATAGATTGCTGGTGAGAATGTAAAATGGTGAGGTTACTTTGGAAAACAATTTGACAGTTCCTCAAAATGTTACCAAGCTAAATGTCAATTGATGGATGAATCAATAAAGAAAATGTGGTGTAAAATGAAATACTATTGAACTTTAAAAAAGAAGGAAATCCTGTAATTTTGTGACAACATAGATAAACCTGGAGGACATTATGTTAAGTGAAATAAGCCAAGCACTGAAAGACAAATACTGCATGATCTCATTTAATATGTGAAAGCTAAAAAAAGTTGAACTCATAGAAGCAGAGATTTAGAATGGTGGTTTCCAGTGACTGAAGTATGGGAAGAAGGAATTGGAAGATGTTGGCTAAAAGGTACAAAGTTTCATTTAGACAGGATGAATAAATTCTGGAGATCTATTGTACAGCATGGTAACTATAGTTAATAATAATGTATTGTATACTTGAAATTGCTATGAGATCGGATCTTAAATGTTTCCACCACACACAAAAAATATATGAGGTGATGGCTATGTTAATCGGCTGTATTAATAATTACAATATGTGTGTGTGTGTGTGTGTGTATACATATCAGCACATCATGTTGTACACCTTAACTATATACAGTTTTATTTGTCAATTATACTTTATTAAAGCCAGAGGGAAAAAATCTTCTGTTAAAAGAGGAGAAGTTAATTTTAAAAAGTTAAATATGGAGTTAATACATAGCTCAGTAATCCTACTCCAATATAGCCAAGAGAAATGAAAGCATGTGTCCACATCAAAACATATACATAAATGTTGTGGAAACAGCCCAAATGTCCATTAACTGATGAATGGATAAACAAAATGTGGTGTATCCTTAAAATTATTTGACAATAAAATGGAATGAAGTACTGATACATGTTTCAACATGGATGAACCTTGAGAACATTATGCTGAGTGAAACAAGCCATTCACAAAAGAGTTCATATTGTATGATTCCATCTATATGAATGTCCAAATAGGCAAATCTGTAGAGACAGAAAGGAGATTAGTGTTTTCTTGGAGGCAGGTGGGAATTGACTGCTAATGGGTGCAAGATTTTGGGGGGAGTAATGAAAATGTTCTAAAACCATATCACAGTGATGGTTGCAAACTAGGTAAATACATTAAAATCTACTAAATCGTATACTATAAATGGGTGAACTTTATGTTGTGTGATTTATATCTCAATAAAGCTGGGGTTTTTTTTTAAGACAAAAAAGTCTTTCAGGGACCAAGGAAAATCATTTAGTATAAAACAGCAAGCTCTGGCCACAGGACCAGTCAGGTTTCCATGCAGCCAATGGTCCTGCCATGTATGGATACATACTGCCTCTACCACTAGTGGAAACAGACCCTGGGTGATGGTGGTAGCACGAGACCCGAGCTCTCCTAGCTTCTTTGTGTCAGCCACTTCAGACCCATGTCCTGAGTGGGAGCATCTGCTCAAGTTTAAAACAAGTCTTGGAGGTTTAGGGTCAAGTTGTCTGGGTAAACAAAGTACCTAGCTTTTTATGTAAAACAAAAACAATGTCCCATTCTTTAACTATAGACAGGGAGTTCAAGTGCTAGACAGCCATAAAATGTTACCTACAGTCTCTCCAAAAAGCTCTGGATGTGTTTTCCCTATGGCAAGTTGGACTCTCTAACTGAATGACTTGCCTGATCCTGAACATTACAATACTCAGGACTGGAACCCCTCAACAAATAAGATTCTGGCATTGCCCCATGACTGCTATAATTTCCATATACTGAAAAAAAAAATGTTACAGTTCTCTTTGATTTCTCACTTAGTACTCCCCACAACCAATGAGTGGCAAAGTTTTAAACTCGTAATATTCCTCCATTTACTTTAAAAAAATACATAGTCTTGTGCTGCATTGAAATGTCAGTGATGAACTGCATATACCAGTACATCAATGGTCCCCTAAAATTATAATGGAGTTGAAAGATTCTTACCGCCATTGTAACGTAAAGTCATAATGCACAAATTTCTCACGTAGGAGCAGTAGGCTGTACCCTATAGCCTAGATGTGCAGTGGGCTATAACATCTAGGTTTGCGTAAAAACATTGTATGATGTTTGCACAACAATGAAATCACCTAACGACACATTTCTCAGAACATATCATGTTGTTAAGTGACGTATGACTGTATCTTATTATTACTATTACTTCTTATTAGTTTAACCCCCTGCAATTTGCTATTCAGTTTATTTTAGTTACATTCTAACAGAATATTTCTCTCTCTCACGACCAACCCATTTTACACGCCACTGCCAGATCAATCTTCTCAACGCATAGCCTAGATCAAGCTACTGCCCTGTTCAAAACTTCAATGGTAAAACGTGAATTCCATGTTTAACCAAGCCGTGATTGGTGTTCAAGACCCTTATGGCGTCTCCCTTTCTAGAATACTTTGCCAGTTTTCTCATTCATGTAAACATGTATTGACAAATAGATTTTGCTTTTTATCCATGTAAAGTATACAATGCAGTGTTGTTTTAGTATATTCATAATTTCAAAAGAATTAGTTTATAAATAGATAAAATCCACCGGGATAGAAAAGTTTGCATCATTCCTAAAATGCTGCAAACCATAATTTTTTTTTACTGGAAAAGCTATGATTTGCATAAATTCATTTAACTTTATTTATTTATTTATTTTATTTTTTTCCTTTTTTGTCTTTTTTACTGACCGGCAACGGGATCGCAACCCTCGGTGTTGCGTCCGTACCGCGCTCAGCCAGTGAGCGGGAACCTGTCTCCACATGGGATCCGAACCCTCGGCGGGAGCACCGCTCCCAAGCGGCGCCGCACTCCCAAGCGGCGCACTCTCCAGTGCGCCACCGGGCTGGCCCTCATTTAACTTTAGATAAGTTGGTTAAAATTTTCTCAAAATTATAAATGGTGTTTCCCCAATCACTTCAAAAAATATCTGAACAGGTATACAATTATTCAATAAGTAAATTTTTTAAAAAGTTGTTATTAGATATCAGTCATAGGAAAAACACCTCATATAAATCAGCTTTAGGCAATTTATCCTAGAAATATCTTCTTTTGCTATAAACTCCTACCCTGAAATAGATGAGATTTTATCCTTCTTTTTATTTTTATGGCCTCTTTAGATTTCATTGAAGTATAACCGAAGTTCACTAAAGTTCATGTATTTAAAGTGTAATTTTGATCACTTTTGGCATAAGCATGCACACCTGGGAAGCCATCATTCTTATCTAGGTAGGATAACAAATATATCCATTTCTTTAAACATTTCCTTGTACCCCTTTGTAAGCCATCTTTCCTGTATCTGATCTGTTTTCTGTCATTATAGGTTAGTTTATTCCTATGGTTTAAATATTCGTGTACCCCCAAAATTCATATGCTGAAATCTTAAGCCCAAAGGTCATGGTATTAGAAAGTGGTAACCCTTGGCAGGTGATTAGGCCACAAGGGCAGAGACCTCATAAATAGGATTAGTGCCAACGGAGCTTGTCGGCCCCCTCTGCCATGTCAGGACATAGCAAGAAGACACCATATTTAAACCAGGAAACAGGGCTCTCCAGACACTGAATCTGCTGATGCCTTGATCTTGGACTTCTGGCCTCCAGAATCATGCGAAATACATTTACGTTGTTCATAAGACACCCACTTTTCGGTATTTTGTTAGAGCAGCTTGAATAGGACATTTATTCTGTAGAATTTTAAGTGAGTGAATTTATAAAACACATGTTTTCCCCCTTTTGTTTGTGTTTTATTTTGGTTTTTGGCCTTGCTTTTCTTACTCAGGATAATGATTTTGAGAGTTATTCATCTTACAGCATGAATTAACAGTTCCTTTCTAGTGCTAACTAGTATTTCTTTACAAGGATAAATCACAATTTACTTGGTCACGTGTCATTGAACATTCGGATTGTTTACAGTTTCATCTATTTAAAAAAGCTGTTATGAACATTTGTGACATAGTCATTGTGTGATCACATACTTTTGTTTCTTTGGGGTAAATAATTAGGAATGGAATGTTTGGATTGCCTGGTACTTGTATGTTTAAGGTTTTAAACATTTTTCCAGCTCTTTTCCAAAGTGATTGTACCATTTTCCATTTTAGCAGCTATATGGGAGAGTTCCACTTTTCCCTATGCTTCCTGTTTCACTTTTGTTTGTTTTCACTTTGCTCATTCTTCTGGGTGTGTTGTGGTATCTCAATGTAGTTTGAATTCACATCCTCAAAAACTAATGATGTTTTATATCATTTATACCTTTTGAGGTAACTATTAAACTCTTTTGTCCATTTTAAAAAATTTAAATTGTTTATTGTGTTGTTATTGAGTTATAAGCAGTCTTTATATCTTTGTCTAATTTTTGTATTGTGAATATTTTTTCCCAGCTGGTATCTTGCATTTTATTTTCTCAATTGTGTCTTTATAATAATCAATTTCAAGTTTTGATGAATTCCAATATATAATGTTTAAAAAATTTATGGTTCATCGTTGTTTCTTATCTAAGGAAACTTTTATCACTTGAAGGTTGCAAAGATTTTCTCATGTTTTTCTGTAGGAGTATTATAGCTTTATGTTTCATACTGAAGCTATGATTTATTTTGAGTAAATTTCTGTGGAGATGTGTGATAAATATTGCCATTCATTTATTTTTCCATTTGGGTATCTGGTTGGTACAACAACATTTGTTGAATTACTCATAAGGCAAAGTTCCAGTGATCTACATGTCACTTTTCTCAAGTTCCACCCAGGGTTGATTACTGTGCTTTTAGAGTGTGTCTTAATATCAGATATAGTAAGGACTTCTACTTTTTAAAAAAACCTTGCTTTAGCCATTTTAGGTTATATGTATTTCCATATAAATTTAAAACTCAGCTTATCAAGTTCTACAAAAAAGCCTGCTTCACTTTTGAATGTATCCCCCTGTTTAATCACCTTAAGATTATGCTCCTTATTGTTATTTGTCTTATCTTATAACCTTCTGGAATTTGATATTTGGAAGATAAGCAGTGCTGTGATTTGAATGTGTCCACCAAAAGTTCATCTTTTGGAATCTTAATCAGCATTTAACAGTGTTAAGAGGGTGGGAAATCTGACTGTGGTACATGAAAGGTAGAACCTTTGGGAGGTGATTGGATCAGATAGGATCATGAGGGCTCTGCCCTCCTGAATGGATCAATCCATTTACGGGTTAATGGGTTAATGGATAAATGGGATATCATCGGAGTGGAAATGATGGTTTTATAAGGCGAGCAAGTGAGCAGGCTCTGGCTCTGGCTCTTGTTCTTGCCATATGATACCCTGTGTCACTATAGGACAAGCAAACAGCACTGGTGTAGAAATGAGTACAACATTAACTCTTTAGAGAAGAGATGGTCTCTTATTTATGTTCCTGGCACAGTGCTTTACAGTTTAATATTATCTATATTTTATTTATGTTTTCTATCTTTATCTGAAGAGTTGGTTATAATGAATAAAATTTCAGGGCCAAATTCAAAGGCATTAATCATACCATATTTTGCTTTAAAATGCATATTTATATTTAATATTATATATATTTTATATATAATATACACTATATAATACATTTTTAAAGCAAAATATAGTGTGATATATATATATAGTACATTATATATATAAATATATATAGTACATTTTATATATATATATATATATAGAGAGAGAGAGAGTACATTATGTTATATGACCAGTGAGACAAAAAAAACTAGAAAACTTTTTCTGGAAGTAGAATGCAAGTAAAGCATGTTATAAGAATTACTGGAAATAACATAAAGAGGTATCTTCCTCAAAAAAAACTATTATTTTTTAGATTTTGAGGAAATTAAGCTCCATAGCTTCTAGAAATAAGTAGTGATACAAGTTCTTGGGTAGTTTGACATTTTTGCTTAAAGTGTGTAGCAAATTTGCATTAAATCTTATCTATTTTACTTTTCTTTTTTTTTTTTTTTTTTTTTTTTTTTTTTTACTGCCTGCTATGATATTCTTCACTGTGAAACAAGATTTAGATAAAAAGCATTTTATAAACAACATTTTAAGGGAAAAACTGTTTTGGTCTTCTGTCTAACATGACTTCAGTGATGGTACATAACTTCACAGACACGGCAAAAAAGTACATGAAAAGACATTTTAATTATTACATACACTCAGTTTGAATTCTTAGTACACAATGGGAAGGAGAGAACTACAATTTTCTTGATGTTGAACGTTGGATTTCTTCAATTATTCATCAGCTGAGATAACTGAGAATGAGTTCACATTAGGGGGTTATTTGAAGTTAACATTAAGGGAAACAATTTATACTCATATGACATAAATAGAACTTTTTTTTTTTTTTAGTAATTATTATCTTTCCTTAATTGTGTTATTTCTTTTTTATTTACAGGTTGATAAGCACTTAGCAGGTACTTGCAGGTAAAAGTCAATCACCAAATAACATTTAGTGATTTTTGAAGAGATTCATTTTCTTTTTTACACATCAATCTATTATTAAAATCTATTATTAGAAAATATATGGAGTACTTCATAAAGTTTGCAGAAAAATAGGATTGAAAGGTAACAAAATTTATTTAATAATAAATCTTCTAATGAAATTTTTGAAGTACCCTAGTATAAAACTCAATTCCTTTCTTTTGTAAGTGTATTAGTCCATTTTTGCTGCTTTTAACAAAATACTGAGACTGGGTGATTTATAAAGAAAAAGAAAATTGATTGCTTACAGTTTCTGAGGCTGAGAAGCCCAAAGTCCAGGGAACACATCTGGTGAGGATCTTGGCGATGGCAACAGTGACCCAGGGGTCTCAAACTGGGAGATGGTGGACACAGAAAAAGGAGAGAAAGAGCAAGAGACTGACTCTCCTCTTCTTTTAAAGCCCACAGAACCACGACCCTGACCACCATTTTTAATCCATTCACTACTGCACGATCCTACAACCCAATCACCTCTTCAAGGCCCCACTTTACATTACCATAATAGGATTTCCCACCCTCTTTACAGTCACAGTGGGAGCTAATTTCCTAATACATAAAACTTGGGGAACACAATTCAAACTGCAGGGGCTTTTGGAGGGACATATTTCAAGCTATTACAATAAGTAATGATCAAGGAGAAGCGGAAAATAGAAACAATGTCTGTAGCATAATCCTGCCAATGATGCCAATTGTGGAGCTAGGGCCGGGTCTGTAGCTCACAAACCCCTCAAGCCTGTTCACAAACCCTTCACATGCAGGTCTATGAGCTATGTAACTGACAAAAAGGTCCTTGGAGCCTTGATTGAAGAAGGAATAGTCTTTATTCAGCACACACACATCTGAGAGCTAAGCAGTACAAAGAGAAACTCAGAAACTCAACTGCTACCAGCAAAGTCCAAAGAGAAACTGAAACTGAACAGCTGCCAGCGGAGTAAACATGCTCTATTTTTTTTTTTTTTTCCTTTTTGTCTTTTTTCGTGTCCAGCAACGGATCACAACCCTCAGTGTCGGGCCCGTACTGGACCGGACCGGCAATGGGATCGCAACCCTCGGTGTTGCGCCCGCACCTCGCTCAGCCAGTGAGCGGGAACCAGTCTGTATGTGGGATCCGAACCCTTGGCGGGAGCACCGCCACGCTCCCAAGCGGCGCACTGTAGCAGTGTGCCACCGGGCCGGCCCAACATGCTCTATTTTTACATGCTAGATGCCAGCTCTGCCTGCCAGCACTGCTTCACAAACTCAAGAACACATAAAAGCAAGTAACTAGAAAAATACATGGGTGCACATGCACACTAACTCCACCCACACACAACTTGTTTACAAGAAATGTCGAGGGAGCCTGACTATTCTATTTTCCCCACAATCCACCCCATTCAGGGTCCCTTGCTGTATAATCTATGCATTAAAAATCTTCCACAATGTTCCCTTAGTGAGGATAAATGACACTTTTATTTATATAACCTATTGTCTGTTTAATATGCCTTAAGGTTTGTCCTATAGTTCTGTCCTTTAGTCACACATGTCCGGTTAGTAGTCATCATTGGTATGATTTTCCATGGGACTCTTGTAGTCCCACTGATGTGAAGTTCAGTGTATAGTCAGTAGATGATCACGCCATGTCTGTATGTACCCAGTCAACTCTGGTGCAGTGCCTGTAGCCAGAACACTATGGGTGAAAAGACAGAAGGGTTATTGGTAGCAATAGGGGAAGTTCTGCTCCTCTCTTAAGATACATGCCAGTTTGCCATCCTGAGAAAGGATGGTTGCAGGAATAGGGATCTTAACTGGTATGGGGCCCCAGAAGGCCATACAAACAGAAGACCAGTAACTCTCTGACTTTGGCAGTGGTCCCACAAGATCCACCTGCCACAGTGTCAGGGGCACTCTCACATGGGTTATCTGCCCATCAGGGGCAACTGTCTGCTCATCAGGAGCACATCTGCCCGTCGGGGCATTTTTTTATGTGGCACCTGGTGAGCCATTGACCACCCAGTCTTGCAGCCAGCATGCTGCATTCTCCAGTGTAGCCACCCAGCTGCATCAGCAGCTGGAGCTCTCTCCAGCCACCTTACTTTAGCCAGTGCATCAGCTTTATCATAACCCATTCAACATGAGGCCTCTGGTCCTCACCTGCCCTCAAAAGATGAGCACCTTGGCCTGCTCCCTAATTGAAATGGAACAGTTCATTTGCTTTCTCGGGAGCAATCAAAAAGTCCTTTAAATCCTCTAAGCGTACCTCACTACCTTTTTCCGGACGTTTAGCGAAATACTGTCCAGGGCGCAATTGCTGCAACAAGGCAAATGGAACTGCATTTTGTTGCCAGTCAATTTTCTTTTTATCAACACTTGCTGCAAGCAGGTCAAGCCACATCTGCTTACGGCTAGTCTTGTTTGGTCCATTTGGGATAAAATCCCAAGCATTTCTTGGGGGTTTGGTCTTAGCCACCTTTCAGATCCCTTTTTCTTGTCTCCTATCCTCTACTTCACCCAAGCTGGCTATCACGGTTGTTACCTCATGTATAGGATGACCAGTGTATTGGGCCAGTATGGCCATCAGTGACCCAAAGGACGTTGACAGGGCATTCTGTAGCACTATGTCTCTCGTGCTGCCTGTAAAGTTTTCATCATCTGGGCCACGAGTGTTCATATTAAACATGGACTGCCGCATCCCCAGCTCCTGAATGATTTGGACCAGCTCAGCATACATTTGCCATTTACTAACAATCTTGGGCAGTTCTCCAGCATTTGCCCACACGGCCCGGGTATTCCATTAAGGAGTCATTACCTGGCCATTGTGCATACCTGCAGCTATTCTGCAGCCACTGCCTCGGGGATGGGTGCCTGGTAATGGAGGCCAATTTTTCCATCTTCTCACCAGAGCACATCACACTATCCACCCCTAGGTCCCATAACCACAACAGCTAAGCAGCCAGGAGCTCCCCCTGTTTTTGCCGAAACTGTCTCCCCAAGTCAACTAACTCAATCTGGGTATATGGGACATAGGCAGTAAATTGGGTCACCTGTGGATTGCCCACGGGTTGTCCGCCTGGTCCCATAGGCTGTTCGTGCTTCATTTTCTGGTGCACAACAGGTCATGCCTGGGGATGCACAGTCTTCCCCCAACTTGCCACTGGGTTCATTGGACTCCCTGGTGTGAGAAGCAGGAGTGGCCAGTCACTGCATGTCATCCTCCAGGACATCTATCTGTGCTTCCAACAACTCTGCTTTCTGCTTCGAATCTTGCAGCAGCTGCAAGTTATCCACCAACAGCTCTGCTTTCCCCTTTAGATCTTGGTCAGTTTGCAGCAGAGTGAGCAGCAGGCAGGCTCCGGTCAGCAGAAAAGTGGCCACTGGGCACCACATGCTCAAAGACAGCCACATTTCCTCCCCCTCCCAAGGGGTTTTCCGCTGTGGTGCCTGGTCTATGCTGCCTTGCAGTACAGTGTGCAGCAACCAGATCCTGGTCAACAGGAAAGTGGCCGCGGGGCACAACATGTTCAAAAGTAGCCATATTTCCTCCTTCTCTCAAGGGCTTCTTGGCTCCTGTACCTGCTCAGAATTCTGTGCCAACTACACCAGTTGTAGAGTAATCCTGCCGACTGGGCCAATTGTGGAGCTAGGTCTGAGTCTGGAGCTCACAGACCCTATGAGCCCATTCACAAACCCTTCACACGTAGGTCTATGAGCTACGTAACCAGCAAAAAGGTCTTCTGAGCCTTGGTTGAAGAAGGAATAGTCTTTATTTAGTGCACACAACCTCTGAGAGCTAAGCGGTACAAAGAGAAACTCAGAAACTCAACTTTTACCAGCAAAGTGCAAAGAGAAACTGAAACTGAGCAGCTGCCAGCAGAGTAAATATCCTCTATTTTTATTTATTTTATTTATTTTTATTTATTTATTTTTTCTGATTGGACCCGGTAAGCAACAAGTAGCAACAACTATAGACTTATTGGTGAGACATGTGTGTGTCAGGTGAGAAATAAATCCGAAAAAATTTCCTTCTACCTACATGAAATTTCATTTTTTTCTTCCAAATTTTATTTTATTTTGTCAATATACAATGTGGTTGATTATTGTGGCCCATCACCGAAACCTCCCTCCCTCCTCCCTCTCCCCCCTCCCTCCCAACATTGTCCTCTCTGTTCGCTTGTACTATCAACTTCAAGGAATTGTAATTGTTATGTCTTCTTCCCCCGCACCGACCCGATTTTTTGTCTGTGTATTTATTTATTTTTAGCTCCCACAAATAAGGGGGGACATGATATATTTCTCTTTCTGTGCCTTACACTTTTCACTTAATATAATTCTCTCTAGGTCCATCGATGTCATTGCAAATGGCAGTATTTCACTCTATTTTATAGCAGAGTAGTATTCCATTGTGTAGATATACCACAATTTCCGTATCCACTCATCTGATGATGGACTTTTGGGCTGGTTCCAACTCTTAGCTATTGTAAAGAGTGCTGCAATGAACATTGGGGAACAGGTATACCTTTGACTTGATGATTTCCATTCCTCTAGGTATATTCCCAGCAGTGGGATTGCTGGGTCATATGGTAGATCTATCTGCAATTGTTTGGGGAACCTCTATACCATTTTCCATAAATGCTGCACCATTTTGCATTCCCACCAATAATGTATGAGAGTTCCTTTTCCTCTGCAACCTCGCCAGCATTTATTGTTAACAGTCTTATGGATTTTAGCCATCCTAACTGGAGTGAGATGGCATCTCAGTGTGGCTTTGATTTGCATTTCCTGAATGCTGAGTGATGTTGAGCATTTTTTCATATGTCCATTGGCCATTCATATATCATCTTTTGAAAAATGCCTATTAAGCTCTTTTGCCCATTTTTTAAATTGGGTTATTTGTTTTTTTGCTGTAAAGTTGTTTGAGTTCCTTGTATATTCTGGATATTAATCCTTTGTCACATGTATATTTTGCAAATATTTTCTCCTACTCTGTTGGTTGTCTTTTAACTCTGTTAATTGTTTCTCTTTTTTTTTTTCCTTTTTGTCTTTTTTTTTTGTGACTGGTAATGGGATCGCAACCCTCGGTGTTGCGCCCGCACTGTGCTCAACCAGTGAGCAGACCGGTCACTATATGGGATCCGAACCCTCAGCGGGAGCGCTGCCACGCTCCCAAGTGCCGCACTCTACCGAGTGCACCACCGGGCCGGCCCTAATTGTTTCTTTTGAAGTGCAGAAGCTTTATAGTTTGATATAATCCCATTTGTTTATTTTTCCTTTGGTTGCCCATGCTTTTGGGGTCATATTCATGAAGTCTGTGTCCAGTTCTACTTCCTGACGTGTTTCTCCTATGTTTTCTTTAAGAAGTTTTATTGCTTCAGGGTGTATATTTAATTATTTAATCCATTTTGAGTTGACTTTAGTATATGGTGAAACGTATGGGTCTACTTTCATTCTCCTGCATATTGCTATCCAGTTATCCCAGCACCATTTACTGAAGAGACAGTCTCTTCCCCAGTGTATAGGCTTGGTGCCTTTGTCAAAGATCAGGTAGCTGTAGGTGTGTGGCTTGATTTCTGGATTCTCTATTCTATTCCATTGATCAGTGTGTCTGTTTTTATGCCAGTACCATGCTGTTTAGGTTATTATAGCTTTGTAGTATAGTTTAAAGTCAGGTAGTGTTATGCCTCCAGCTTTATTTATTTATTTTTTTTGCTTGGCTCTATTCTATTCCATTGATCAGTGTGTCTGTTTTTATGCCAGTACCATGCTGTTTAGGTTATTATAGTGTTGTACTATAGTTTAAAGTCAGGTAGTGTTATGCCTCCAGCTTTACAATTTTTGCTCAGAAATGCTTTGGCTATGCCTGGTCTTTTGTTATTCCATATAAATGTCTGGATAGTTTTTTCCAGTTCTGAGAAAAATTTCATTAGAGTTTTGATGGTGATTGCATTGAATTTGTATATCACTTTGGGCAGTATGGACATTTTTACAATGTTGGTTCTTCTAATCCAAGAGCATAGGATATCTTTCCTTCCTCTTGTGTCCTCTTTAATTTCTCTCAACAGTGGTTTGTAGTACTCATTATAGAGATATTTCACATCCTTGGTTAACTTAATTCCTAAGATTTTTTTGTTTTGTTTGTTTGCTGAGAAAAATGTCATTGGAATTTTGATGGGGATTGCATTGAATCTGTATATCACTTTGGGTTGTATGGACATTTTCACAATGTTGGTTCTTCCAATCCAAGAGCAAAACATGCTCTATTTTTAGACACTAGATGCCAGCTCTGCCTGCCAGCACTGCTTCATAAACTCAGGAGCACACAAAAGCACTAGAAAGATACATGGGTGCACATGGACACTAACTCCACCCACACACAACTTGTTTACAAGTACTGTCTAGGGAGCCTGACTAAATTATTCTTTTTTCCCCATAATGTCCCTTAAAAGTCATTGCAAAAACAAATTTATAAACTTTTCCTCTCAGCCGATATAAATAATAAGAGAAATAGAACTACCTCCTTGCCCAAAAGAATCAAAACATTAGAAACTATATATAAGGCTATATGTTAAACCTACCAAACTGTACATTAAAATATATATCCAAGTTATATTTTGTCAATTATCTGTCAATAAAACTGTTTTTAAAAAATATCTTGTGGTGTAAATCTGTAAATCTACAGTATGTGGAGGTCAGCTATAAATACTTACCCCACTGAAGTCTGAGTCCAGCAAGAATCTTATAGTCCTATATGGGATACAAGTACTATTGTTCTAGTAAGATTTTTTTTTTTAGCTCTTCTTCATGTCAATAATATCACACACCATTTCAATCTCCATATAAGTGATTGAAAGTAAAGTTATTTCTCAACTCCTTAAGCTGCTTGTGAAAATCACTGTGAATAAATACTATCAAAAAGCATATTTGGGGAGGGGGCAGAGCAAGATGGCCGAATAGATGGAAACATTAGTCGTCTCTCCCATATAGAGAATGTATCAAATGCACAGCTACACTTGGACAAGGAAAATGAAATAAGGGAGCTGGGACACACCAAGGAGAAGCAGAGACGTTGGTGAGCGCAGAAACTCAGTATAGCCACAAAGAGAGCAGGAAACCTCTCAATCATCACCCCCCATCCCCCAATGCAGTGTGGTGGCATTTATGAGGAGTTTTTGCCTGTGAGAAGGTGAGAAGACTGGTGGTCCAACACACAGGAGAGTATGCACACCGTGTACCTTGGAAACAGATGGTCCAGTGTAGCAAGGGTGTCACCCTCAGGATGAGGAGTTTCGCTTGTGCACCCTCCAGACCTAGAAAACAGCTTATTCAGGTCCTTTGCCTGTGACTGGTGACTGTGCTGATGTTGGCATGATGCCATACAGTACTTATTCCCATGAGGAGGGGGAGGAGAACTCAAACACCTCAAACATGCTCCTGAATAACTTATGGTCAAAGAAAAAATTAATTAGGAATGCAAAAATATGGAACCAATCTAAATGTCCATTGACAGACAACTGGATAAGGAAAATGTATACATACACAATGGAATACTACTCAGCCATAAAAAAGAATGATATTCTTCCATTTGCCACAACATGGATGAGCTTGGAGAAAGTTATTTTGAGTGAAATAAGCCGGGCGGAATGTTTTCACTCATAAGTGGGAGCCAAGGAAAAAGGAAGGAAGGAAAGAAGGTCACAATAATACACTGAACTATCAGAAGGAGAGAACAGAACTGTGGTTACTAGAGGTGAGAAAAGTGGAGGTGGGGAGCTAGTGAAAAATTGGTGAATGGACACAAAGAATGATTATGTTTAGTAATGATGAATATGCTAAATATCTTGATTTGATCATCACATATAGTACACAGTGTTGACAGTCAACTCTCCACCCCACAAATATGTATAATCAATTATGTTTCAATAAAAGAAAAAAGTATTTTATATATTCATCAATTTTCAGTATCATTTAATTCTTGTAAGTCTTTGGTGTTAACTAAATTAGGGTTCAGATACAAATAAATCCAGTTAAGATAAATTTTTAATTAGCTTCCCTTAAATGCATTCATACATGTCAGTCATTACTGGCAGAAAATCAGGTTACAGGAAATCACTTGATTATTTCTAGAATTATTCCTCTTCCCTCCCCATTTAGTGTCTGTGTTTAGGAGTGAAATGCGTTACTGCTAAAATAGTGAATAGTTGTTTACATGCCAATCAACTAAATTAGTTCTCTTGTTTTCTCAGATAGAGAAGATAGTAATATGTAATGGGCCTTTAAATATGCAAGCATTTGACAGCATTTTTATAGTAATAAATTAAACAATGGTGAACAGCATGATGGAATAAGGTTTTCTTTATACATTGAAAAAAAGATTCGCACTTTGTAAATTACTGAATTTTGCTATACTCTTGGATTAAAAATATTTTATTTACTTAAATCCTGTTGGTTCTTTATTTATAGTAATTAGTAATTCAATTATTCAGTTTTTTCAAATTTATATGTCGTTTTCTTTGTGTTAGATTTTAACACTTTCAGAATGAGTAAGATAGTCCCTGCCATCAAAGGTTACCTGTTTGATGGGAGAAATATGTGTGTTAATTATTGTAAGATAAGTACTATGGCACATTGAAGCATGAAGGGAAACACTACCTAGGCTGGTGTGCTTAACACAATTTTTATCAAAAAATACGTGCACATAATTACGATTCAAATAATACTAATCTAAATAATTTCTGCTCCCTCATCTCTACTCCACCACTTTGGTTTGACAGAAGCAGTAAATTTTGTTTCTGTTTTGATAATTATAACCTTACTTTCAATATGGTGGTATTTTTTGTCTGTCTTAGACACTGTTTATTTAGCACATGATAAGGATCCATATTTTGTTTATTTACCACCGTTCTTTCCAACTTTCCCCAGCAACCATTTCATTTAAATATACATATGATTCATACTTACAATGGTTCAACATATGATTTTTCAACTTTTCTATGGTGCAAAAAGCAATAAGCATTCAGTAGAAACCATACTTTGAATTTTGAATTATGACTTTTTCTGAGCTAGCAATATATAGTATGATATTCTCTGATGATGGTGGGCAGTGGCAGCTGCCATTAACAAGCAAGGATGTCCCAGTGACTGCTACCAGTTCTTCTCGAGTGTCATCAGAAGAGCGGGAAAGTGATGACCCTGTAGCTGTAGCATCTCCATCATCCAGCAATTAATTTTAGTCCAATGCTTCAAATATGCCTCATGCTCAGCGTGCTTTCAGTTGTGTACTTTAACGGTGAGTACCCATTCAACCATTCTGTTTTTCACTTTCAGTATGGCATTCAATAAATTACAGAATGTATTCAACACTTTATTATATAATAAGCTTCTTTTTAAATGATTTTTGCCTAACTGTAATCTAATAGTGTTTTGAGCACGTTTAAGGTGGGCTAGGCTAAGCTATGATAATCAGTATGTTAGGGCTATTAAATGCATTTTTGACTTACAATATTTTCAACCTACGATGGGATTGTCAGGATGTAACACCATCATAAGTCAAGGAGCATCTGCAGTTATCCTCTACAATTCAAATGGAATACTTAAAATTTCCCTTTTTAGCCCATCAGCTGTAACTTTCATCTGTGGACGTTTCACTTATAAAATGGTAACATTAGCACTCACACCATTAGCATCTACTTTACCAGTGTCACACATTCTAACTTTGGCCAGCTATCTTTTACCTTTATGTGGTAAGGTTCATAACATTTTGGGGGGAGTGGGCAGATGGCCATTGTGGGGCCTTATATACTTTTAGAATTTTTAAAATTTGGTTTTATCATCATTTATGTGAAGACATACATTAAAAAGCTATTCTAAGTTTTTCAGTGGATACATATTCATGTTTAAAATTAAATCTCTTTGGAATTTTAAAATTGACTGCTATTTTACTTTAAAATATACATTGAATTTTCAAATGTATTTGACTTGGCTAGTTTCAATCTAACACATGCTCATAAGGTACATTGATATTTATTTATTCATCATTTAATTTGATATTTTTAGTAAAAATAACATTTTAAAATCTGAAAATATAGTAAGGATGAAGTTTATATTTTAAAACTAGAAATATCTTAGAATTATAATGTAGTATACTGAGTCTGTGAAATAGAGGACTTTCAGATCATCATGGACCACTTGGTGCTATTGGTTTGAATGAAATATGATAGTTTTGATTTACCTTTAACTTGTATAAATTGTTTTCTATAAGTAATTTTATTATAATCATAAATATAATATATGTACTTTATGGAGTATAAGAAAAAATAATACTGACATCTGTAAGAAAATAAATTATAGTTTTATTACCCAAAGAGAAACATCAATAATGTTCAGAAATATTCTCTTACAGTTTTTCCCCTAAGAAATACATATTTTAAGATAGTTGAGATATCTAATAAAATACTTTATCTCTTATATTCTTATACATATTTCCCCCAATAAAAATTATTTTTGTGCACCTTTTCTAAGCATAGTAGTCTACTCTGTGGATATACATTAACTTATTTAACCATTTCCTCAGTGTTGGATATTTAGGTTATTCCCAATTTTCCCCTTAAAAAATGATGTTATGATTAGTGTATTTTCCTGATAATGTTTTTAGGATAAATTTTCAGAAACAGAATTATAGCATCTTCAATTATTAGACTTTTAAGCTTTCTTGAAATTTTCTCAATTTTTTTCTCCAAATATTTTATTAATTTTATGTACGCTAACCTTATTTGTCAATACTCATTCTATTTATCTCTCCGCAACATTAGATCATTTCTTTTTACTGATTTAAAATTTGGCATAGAAAAAGAGACATCTCATTATTCTTCTGATATATATTTATTACTTTACTAATATGGCAGAATTAAGAAATAGATATATGAGTAGTTGACATTATTCTTTTCACTAAAATTCATTTGTCCTCTTCCTTGAGGCATAAAAAAGGGTTACATTTTCTCACCTTGATGTTAAGTGTGGCCATATGTGCTGCCAACTGAAATATGCTCTATTGATCTGCCTGCCTATTGTATTTTATTTACTTTAATTCCATAGTGTCTTTTCTTTTTTTTTTTTTTGTCTTTTTTCATGACCGGTAACAGGATCGCAACCCTCAGTGTCGCGCCTGTACTGCGACCGGCAACGGGATTGCAACCCTTGGTGTCGTGCCCGCACTGCGCTAAACCAGTGAGCGGACTGGTCTCCACATGGGATCCGAACCCTCGGCAGGAGCGCCGCAGCACTCCCAAGCGCTGCACTCTACCGAGTGCGCCACCAGGCTGGCCCCCATAATGTCTTTTCTATTTCCCTTCAATCTCATCTTTTCGTTTTCAAAATTGTCTAAACCTGTCTTGTGTGGTTTTTTTAAAGTTAATTTTAGTATTATATTAAAATGTTTCAAAATTGATTGAAATTATATTTATATTGTACTTTAATTTGAAAGGAATGGTTATATCAATAATATTGTAATTGTATACCAGTACTTAATGCAGATCTTTGAATTTTAAAGCAGAATATTTTAGCAAGATTTTTTACAGTACAACATGTTCATCATTACTATTACTTAAAATTATTCTTTTGTATTTTTTGCCTTTATGAACAATGTATTTTGTTTTCCAATAGAATATTGATTTATTATTAGAGATTATTATTATTAATTTTTGTGTCCACAATCTATAAAGTATCTTTTAATTTTTAAGGGATTTTTAGTGGATTGTTTTGAATTTTCTAGAGGTGCAATTATTTTGTCTGCACTAACGAAATTTTGTTATCTAACATTCATTTCTTTTGTATCTATTTCAGATATTATTGTAATGGCTTAAACTTTTATAAGATACTTTAATTAAGTTGTTGAAAAGGCTCAAAGTTACTTATTTCTTGATTTTCTTAGGAATGTGTTAAGTATTTCAACCTTAACTGATGTGTTTCTGGTCGCTTTAAGATATAAACAGAGGCATCTTAGCACAATGTTTATACTTGTGGACCTTGGAGGCAGTTTGCTGAAATTTAAATTGTGATCAAGTTACTCAAACTCTCTGTCCTCCTTTCCTCTAATATAGGAGTATTAATAAATGAAAAGAACTAAGAATAGTTGAAAAGAATTAAGCTAGTGATTGGGCCATACTAAGGGCTCAATAAGTGTTAGCTTTTTTTATTACCATTTTTTCCCAAGCATTTGCTTTTGTATTCACCCTTTTCTCCTACTTCATAAATATTTCCTAGTACCTTCCAATTTAGAAAAGAGACAACACTGTTTTCATCTCAGATTTCCCTCTAAATACTGTTCCATATTAATGCTATCCAAATTTTCTAAAAGACTTGTCTACAATACTTGTCTCCAAATTTCTCACATCCCTTTCTTGCTTCAGCTGATTTCTGTAGCCACTGCTTAAAGGCAGTTTTTCTTGTAGATAATGCCAATGATCTCCATCCTTTCAAATCCAATGGGTACTTCTTGTCCTCATTTCACTTGGTATTTCCAAAGGATTCAGTACAGCTGAAGACTCCTTCCTTCTTGTGTCTCCTTTCTCTCTTACTTTCATACTTTACTGGGTGAGAAAGCAAAATATTTTGGACCTGATATATATTTCTTTGATGTATTTCAAGATGGCTAACTCAGTGAGTCTGGAAAAATAAGATTAGATAGAAAGATTTTTTATGGAAAGAAATTTACATCTAAGTATTTTTAGTGCAGTGAAGCTTATGACTAAGTAATTTCAAAATCTCAAGAAACACAGCAACTTATCAGGAGCTGAGGTGAGTACCGTCTTGCACACCACCACCCTGGGCCCACGCCTGAGCACCAGAGAGGCCTGCCCACCACCTAAGCAGGAACCGAAGTGAGTGTCATCCTGCATGCCACTGCAGGCCCAGACCCAAGCCCCAGAAACGCCCATCCATGACCAAAGCAGGAGTCAAGGTAGTTTACTACAACCACTGCCACATATACTGCCACTGCAAGGATGGCTCACCACCACAATAGCAACCACGGCCACCCTACAGGTGGCCCACTCATGTGCACTGAACAAGAAGAATCACCAGCAGAACCTATAAATAGAAGAGGAAGTCTTTCTCCTCACAGCCCATTCCAGATTAATAAAAAAAACAAGTACCCTACTGCATGATTAAATATCAACAAAATAGTACTAGAATTACACACAAACAAGAAAATATGACACGACCAAAGGAATAAAATGATTCTCAAGTACCAGATGCCATAGAGCAGGAAAAATCTTAAAATGTCTGAAAAGGAATTCTGAGCAATGATCTTAAGGAAATTTCAAAGAGATAAGAGAAGACTCAATAGGAGAACAAAACAAAACAAGAAAAAATATCCAGGATATGAGGGAGGAAATTTGCAAAGAGATTAATACCTTAAAATATAATGTAGCAGAAATCCTAGAACTGAAGGATTCACTGAATGAAATAAAAACAGAACAGAAACCTTGAATGTCAGGCTAGAGAAAGCAGAAGAAAAATTTCAGATCTTGAAGATGGTCTTTTTGAAATAACCCAGGCAGACTAGAAAAAAGGGAAAAAAGAATTTACAATAATAAAGAAAATCTAAGAGAGCTAGCAGACAACCTCAAGCATAGAAACATCTGAATCCTGGGTATTCCAGGAGGGAAGGAGAAAGGAAAAGGGACTGAAAACCTATTCAAGGAAATAATAACAGAAAACTTCCCAAGTATAGGGAGAGACACAGACCTTCAGTTCTAGGAAGCCCAAAGATCCCTAAATGGATTCAATTAAAAAAGATCCTCTCTAAAACACATTATAATCAGATGTGCACAAAGCACAAAGACAAAGGGAGAATTCTAAAAACAGCAAGAGAAAAGTATAAAGTAACCTATAAAGGAGCTCCTTCAGATTAAAAGGAGACTTCTCAACTGAAACACTACAGGCCAGAAGAAGGTGGAATGACATATTCAAAATACGAAAAGAAAAAAATTTCCAGCCAAGAATACTATAGCCAGCAAGGTTAACTTTCAGAAATGAGGGAAAAATTGTGGAAGTTCACCACCACACGACCAGCACTGCAAGAAATTCTCAAAGGAGCCCCGCATCCAGAATCTGAAAAATGATAATCACTATCATAGATACACAAGATAGAGCAAAATCCACCATTAAAACAAAAATACAAACAAGAAAGAGAAAGAAACTAAATCACACCACCTCAAAAATCCAAAAATCATCAAAGAGGAAAAATTAATGATCAAAAGATATTTAAACAAAAAGAAATAAAATGACAGGAATAAAGGAATATCTATCAATAACAACCCTAAATGTAAATAGATTAAACTCCTCATTGCAAAGACACAGACTGACTGATTGGATTAAAAAGCTAGTTCCAACTATATGCTGTCTTCAAGAGACTCACAGGACACACACAGACTAAAAGTGAAGGGCTGGAAAAAGATATACCATGCAAATGGAAACCAAAAACCAGCAGGAGAAGCTATTCTTACATAAAATAGATTTTAAATCAAAAACCATTGGAAGAGTCAAAGAAGACCATTATATAATGATAAAGGGATCTATCCAGTTAGAAGATGTAACCATCATAAATATGTATGCACACAAAACTGTAGCAATCAGATATGTAAAGAAAACACTGTTAGAGCTAAAAATAAAGAGATTGATCTTAATACAATAACAGTGGGTGACCTGAACACCCCTCTCTCAATATTGGACAGATATTCCAGGCAACAAATCAACAAAGAAACACAGGCTAAAGCATACCTTAGACCAAGTGGACCTGGAAAATATCTACAGAATATCTCATCCAGCAACAACAGAATATACATTCTTCTCATCAGTACATGGAACATTCTCTAGGAAAAACCAACCATGTTAGGTCACAAATCAAGTCTCAGCATATTTAAAAATAATCAAAATCATTACAGGTATCTTTTCAGATCACAATGAATTAAAACTAGAAATCAATAATAAGTGAAACTCTGGAAACTATACAAGTACATAGAAACTAAACAACAGGCTCCTGAATGACCTATGGGTCAAAGAAAAAATTAAACAGGACATCAAGTCATTTCTTGAAACTAATGAAAATAAAGACACATAGTAACAAAACCTGTGGAATACTGCAAAAGCAGTACCAAGAGGAAAGCTTATTGCAATAAAGACTTACATCAAAAGAAAAGAAAAGAAAAGCTTCAAATAAATGACCTAATGCTATACCTCAAAGAACTAGAAAAACAACAACAATCCAATCCTGAAAGTAGTAGACCAAAAGAAATAATTAAGAGCAGAGCAGAGCTGAATGAAATAGAGACCCCCAAAATAACACAAAATATCAATGAAACAAAAAGTTGTTTTCTGAGAAGATAAATAAAATAGACAAACCATTGCCTAGATTAACAAAAACAACAAAAAATAATAAAAAAGAGAGAGAAGTCCCAAATAACAAAAATCAGAAATGAAAAGGGAGACATTACAAATGATATCACAGAAATACAAAGAATCATGAGAGATTATTATAAACAACTGTATGCCAACAAATATAAAAACCTGGAGGAAAGATAAATTTCTGGCACATGCAAACTACCAAGACTGAACCAAGATGAAATAGAAAACCTGAACAGACCAGTAACTAGCAACAAGTTTGAGCAGTAATCACCTGTCTCCCAACAAGAAAAGCCCAGGACCTGAAGGCTTTACAGCTGAGTTCTATCAAACATTTAAAGAGGAATTAAGACCAATTCTCTTCAAGCTTTTCCAAAAAATTGAAACAGAAGCCATTCTCCCAAACTCATTCTATGAGGCCAGCATCACCCTGATACCAAAACCAGACAAAGATATAACAAAAAAAGAAAATTACAGGCTAATATCCTTGATTACCATAGATGCAAAAATTATCAGCAAAATATTAGCAATCAAAATACAGCAACACATCAAAAATGTATACATGATGATCAAGTGGGATTCATCCCAGGGATGCAAGGATGGTTCAACATATGCAAGTCAATAAATGTGATACACCACATCAACAAAATAAAAGACAAAAACTGTATGATTAGCTTAATAGACACAGAAGAAAGCATTTGACAAAATTCAACATCCCTTCATGATAGAGACTTTAAGAAAACAAGTACAGAAGGAAAGTATCCCTACACAATAAAAGCCATATGCAACACACTCATCACTAATATCATCCTGAATGGGGAAAAAGTTTCAGCTTTTTAAGAACAGGGATAAGACAAGGATGCCCATGCTCACCACTCCTATTTAACATAGTACTGGAGGTACTAGCCAGAGCAATCAAGCAAGAGAAATAAATAAAATGGCATCCAGATTGGAAAATATGAAGTCAACTGTCTCTACTTGCAGACAACATGTTCTTATATACAGAAAAACATAAAGACTCTACCAAAAACCTCTTAAACTGATTAACAATTTCAGTAATGTTGTAGGATACAAAATCAGCACCCCAAATCATTAGTGTTTTTATACTCCAATAAAGAACTAGCAGAAAAAGAAATCAAGAAAGCAAGTCCATTTACAATAGCTACCTCCCCCACCAAAAATAAAACTAAACCTAGGAATCAATTTAACCAAGGAAGTGAAAAATCTGTACAATAAGAACTACAAAACACTATTGAAGGAAATTAAAGAGGTAACAAAAAGGTGGAAATATATACCACATTCTTTGATTGTAAGATATAACATAGTGAAAATGTCCACTCTACCCAAAGCGATCTATAGATTCAGTGGAATCCTCATTAAAATACCAATGACATTCTTCACAGAAATAGAAAAAGCAATCCTAACATTTATATGGAACAACACAATACCCCAAATAGCCAAAGCAATCCTGAGCAATAAAAATAAAGTTGGAGGCATTACACTTCCTGAATTCAAATTATATTACAAGGTTATTATAACCAAAACAGCTTGGTAGTGGCATTAAAACAGACATTCAGATCAATGAAACAGGATAGAAAACCTGGGCATCAACCCACATAATTACAGCTGACTGATTTTTGACAAAGATGACAAGAACATACATTGGGGAAAAGACTGACTGGTCAATAAGTGGTGCTGGGAATATTGGACAGCCATATGCAGAAGAATGAAACTGGACCTGTACCTCTCTCCATATACCAAAATCAACTCAAAATACTTTAAAAACTTAAATATAATGCCTTAAACCATAAAATTATTTAAAGAAAACATAGGGGAAACACTTCAGGAAGTAGGACTGGGCAAAGACTTTATGAATAAAACCCCAAAAGCACAAGCAACAAAAGCAAAAATAAACAAATGGGATTATATTAAACTAAAAAGCTTCTGCACACAAAGGAAACAATCAACAGAGCAGAAAACAACATATGGAATGGAAGAAAATATTTGCAAACTCTACATCCAACAAAGGATTAATATCCAGAGGATATAAGAAACTAAACAATTATACAGTAGAAAACCAAGTAATCCAATTAAAAAATGGGCAAAGGAGATGAATAGACATTTTTCAAAGGAAGACATACAAATGGCCAACAGGTACATGAAAAAATGCTCAGCATTACTAATCATCAGGCAAATGCAAATCAAAACCACATTGAGATATCCTCTCGCCCGAGTTAGATGGGCCGTAATAAAAAAAGAGAATAACAACTGCTGATGAGGATGCAGGGAAAGGGGAACTCTTCTACAATGTTGGTTGGACTGTAAATTAGCACAGCCATTATGAAAAACAGTATGGAGGTTTGTCAGACAATTACAGATAGAACTCCATATGATCCAGCAATCTCACTACTGTGTATACATCCAAAGGATTGGAAATCGTCATGTCAAAGGGATACCCGCACCCCCACGTTCACTGCAGCTCTATTTACAATAGCTGAAATATGGAACCAATTTAAATGTCCATCGATGGGTGACTGGATAAGGAAATTGTGGCATATATATAAGGAATTGTGGTAAAAAAGAATGAAATTCTGCCATTTGCACCAACATGGATGAACCTGGAGAAAATTGTGTTAAGTGAAATAAGGCAGACACAGAGAGAGGAATACTGCATGTTTTCCCTTATAACTGGGTGCTAAGAAAGAAAGGAAGAGAGAAAGAGATAAAGAAACAAAGAAAGAAAGAAAGCAGGCAGACAAGAGAGAAAGGAAGGAGGGAAGGAAGGTAGGAAGCAAGGGACACAATTATACGTTGAACTTTCAGAAGGAGAGAACAAAGCTAAGGATACTAGAGATGGCTGAGAGGGAGGGAGGGGGCTTGAGGAGTGAAAGGTCAGGTGGAGGGCATGGGGAAAGATTACATTTGTAACATGAATATGCTAATAATAATAAAAATTTTTTTAAAAATTTCACAAAACTAACAATTTATCTTATAAAATTTGTTTCAGAACATTAAAAGATATGGGAAAGTATTAAATTTATTTCCTTTACCAAATATTTGCTTAGAAAGCAATTATTTTATGCAGCTTTCCTTTTCTCATACAGTTTTCTATAATCTATTCAGACTTCTACTCAATAAATTTTGCTAGTTTATACTTATTTTTAAAAATATCTATTTCATGGATGCAGTTACAAGTGTATTTGTGTAGCCATATTTTCACCCTTATTACCATGATTGAATTTTTGTTAGTCAGTGCTACTGTGCAGTCGCTTTCCGTGCCACTTTATCATTACACCACCTTATTATTTTTTCAAATTTCCTTTTTGATTAGGTGGATATTAATGACAGCATTTTAAAGATCATTTTAGTGGGTTGAATTATCATTTATTATTAACTATTTATTCAACTATGGGCAGAAAATAAATATGATCACTATAGTTTCCTTTACTTAGATTTAGTTGTGTGCTTGGATGTGTGTATGTGTGCAGGTTATTATACAACCAGGCTTTGTAATATTTATCTGTGCACTTAAAAAGAGGGCACTTTTTAGTTTTCTTTACACTTTGTTAAATATGCTACTGCTGTTTGTTTTCCTTTATATTGGTTAAGTCTTCTGAGAATTAATTCATTTAAAAAATATATTCAAGTTGTCATACATTAAACATTGTGTGTTTAATTTTCCACTATATTTTTTGTGAGACTCTCTTGTTATTGGGATTGTATGGGGGGGGGGTGGCTCCTAAGCACCGTTTTTCCATATGATTATTCATGGCCTTATGTATTTATATTATATTGTGTCCCTGAATATAGAACTTCTAGGCAGAGGATGCTATATAGCCACTAGGTCCTCATTACACAGAGGATTCACAAAGGTAGGGGCTCTTTCCTCACTTCCAGCTTCTGTAGAATTAGTAATGGAAGTTGAATGCTCTCAACCTAGGAAGTGGGGATGGGGATTGAATCCCAGAGGACAGAGCAGACAACCCCTGGGCTCACAGTTTCAAAAGCATCTCTCTTGGGATATGCAATACCTGCACAGTTAGGCATGCAACTCATGGGGAGAAGAACTAAGCTGTGGAAAGCCATGGTGGGGATTAGCTTCAGGTCTTGCCTCAGGCCTGGTACAAGTAAAACCATCCAGAGAATGTGGGCTTTTCCCTGTCCAAAGAGAAAGAGAAGGCGGTACAGGGCCAAAGCTAGAGTACAGTGTCCAGGAACCAAGGTTTCTCTGCAGCATCCAAGTCAAAATCTCAGAAGAATTCAATTCAAACAAACAAAACGTGGCAGATCATAAAAAAAGGAATTTTTATTTTAAAATGATTTGAGATTATAAATTGAACCAAAATCCAGGGAAAAGAGGCAGCTCAGAATTGTGGTCTGCATTTACTCTGTTCTTACTATAGAACAGTGCAATAGGCTAAGATTGTTTATGAGGGTTAGAACAGGATTTTCTGATCTGAAGATGTGGTTACTTCAGGTTTTTGTAGGTTTCCTTTCTCTCACACCAGAGCTGAGCTGGGGTGTCAGCAGCAATTGTTAAATGCTCTGACTAAACTTTGAGAAGTGCTAGTTTTCATGGGTTGGAGCCTAGTGTCTATTTTCCATATATTTTATCTACTATTTAATTTTTTCTTTGCCTCGTTTATATTTTTTCCTGCATCTTACTTCAATATAGTAATTTACTATTGCCTTATTTCTGCAATTCAATCACTTTAATTTGGATTTTATTTCAGTTGATGTACATTTTTAAAAAATGTACTTCCAATATGTTTCATTTTGTTGTTGTTCTTCTTCTACTACTCCTTTTTTTTTTTTTTTTTTTTTTTTTTTTCCCCCCTTTTTTTTTTTTTTTTTTTTTTTTTTTTTGTTTAAGAAATGGTGTCTTGCTATGTTGCCCAGGCTGGAATGCAGAGACTATTCACAGGCATGATTTCTCTGTTGTGAAAAGCCAAAACAAAACGGAAACCATTTTCATATGGGTCAACTCTTAGAGTTTTGACTCCTCCACCTTCTGCCTATTTTGTTTACTACTGTATCCTCAGGTAGTTGTTTTTGTATTTTGTCCACAGTATTAGCTAGAGGGTTGCTCTGTAAGGACTTACAAACCCACATTGGAAGCAGAACTCTGTCCTGTCACAACGTCCAGATACTGAACTGTTGGGTAGCTTGGCTAGGTTACTGGTCGAGAAGGTTTACGTATATTCTTTTCCCTACTTAGGTGTGTAGTTTTATGTACATTAGAGCTCTAGGTAGATCTGAGAGCAGCATTTTCATCTTTCTTTCAGGAGAATTAGTGGGATGGCCCTCTGGCCCAGATCCTGCTGTCATGCACTGAGCCTAGCTAATTTCTTCTTTTTATGGAGTATTTTCACTCTCTGGCACAGAAGAAATGAATTTCCCAGGAATCTCTACTGGCTTCTGACTGATTGCACAGTAGACCCATAATTTATGCTGACATTGTAACTTTGTGTTTATTGGTTCATATTTACCTTTTTTGAGTCTTGCTATATATGTGTGGCTTACTTATTTTGTTCTTTATCTGCAATTGCTATCTATTTAAAGAAAATGGGGCTCCTTAAAGCCTATGCCTACAAAGCCATCTTGACAAGAAATTTCAAACTACATCTTAACATAATAGAATCCCACACAGAGTCTAGAATTGCATGGTTAAAAAAATATTCAAGTACGTGTAAAAGCCTTCTACATGAGTTTTAAATTTACTGAAAAGTAGAAAGAAGTCATTTTGATTAGAAATGGTTTCTTGTTTTTCAATGGATTCACAGAACTACAGCTCTGAATTGCAAATTCCATAAGAGCAACTCAAGTGAGTTTTAATTTACATAGCTTTTATTCACAGACAAATTTGTAAAGTAAAATATACCATTATGCTTATGGATTCTGACATTTTGTTCCATGGGCACCAAGAAAAAGTCTACTATAACTTGGTAGGGCACAGCCAGGAGACCTAGACTGTCACTCCCAAAGAAAATTAGTACCTCTGAATCGCATCCAGTGTGCTTTTTTAGTCATCTTTGATATGCAGTGACTCTTGTTCTTTACAGATTTATCTGGATATCTGGCCTTTCTCAAACTATAAAACTTGTTGGGTTCAAGTGTTGTAATTGATCTCTGTTTTTCCCTCTTATTTTGCTCTTTCTCCCTGTAGCTGCTTCTCCTTTTTGGAAGTTGCAGATTCAGAGGTTGAACAAATTCTCTGGGTTCTAGAGTCACTTGCCGTGATCTCTCCCCGTGTTCTTTCATTCTTTTCCTACGTTAGTCCTCTATTTCTTTATTCTCCATCAACTTGCTAAAAGGATTGCATTACTTCTGTTGGCCTATAAACATTGGAAGGATAGGATTCAGGTCTAGATTTGTCAGTGCTGTGTCATCACCACATAGTACCTGATATATTGCAATCTCCCCACCTATATTTTTTGGATTACATATTTGATTTTGAAGTTATTTTCTAAATGCTCTGTCCATACTTTATCCCCTCCTCCATCATGACCCTCTTAACTGATGCCTAGAGGTATGGCCCCTGCTTCTTTATCACACTTACCACACTGTAATCTAATTACTTATGTGTCTTCTTCCCATCAAGCTTCTGCAGTCCTGGCAGCTGGTAGTGTCTGGCAAATAGTAGTTGTTCAATAAATGATTAATGGACTGATCCATTGAATTATTTACTGTTTTGAAATCAGTCAGATTGAAAAATTGAAGGGGAGATGGTGAACATGACATCTGGTGACAGTTACACAGCATAAAAATTTAAAAGGTTACAATTTCCTCGAAGGCAGGAACCATAGCTTCTAAATTTAATAGTTGTTAGTCAGAACACAAATTGTCATGGATCAAGTTGAATAAATTGATAATAGTCAAGAATTGGAGTGAAAAAGTACGGGTGAAGGCAGACCAAGTTAGCTGTGGATATATATATTTTTTTAATTCTCAAATTGAGAAATTAATCCATTGGTTTTTAAAATACAGTTGATCTCACTGAATGCCATTACTCTACTACTTGACCCTGGCATTACCAGATGTCCTTCAATTTATGTAACTTCTGAATCTCAATATCATTTCTTATTGCTACTTCTTTTCTTCTCCCCACAAGGTTAATTAAGATCAAATTTCCCCTTCTATGATGCTGTTCTTGACAACTCAGTAAATACTATCTATTCTGTAACTTTTACTAGCCTTTACTATATTTGTGCTGTGGAATAGAAGGTCATGTACTTTGTGTTTGAAGTGTTTAAGAGCCAAACGTTGGAGCCAGATTTCCTGGGTTAGAATCCCAGCTGCACCACTTACTAACAGTATCAGTTTGGGCAAGTTTCTTAACTTTTCTATGATTCAAGTTTCTCTTCTATGAAATGGAGGTAATAAATACTTCCAGCTTCATCAGATTGCTATTTTGTTATATAGAGTAAATGGGTTAATATATGTAAATTACTAGAAACAAAGCCTGGTATATACTAAGTGCTATATAAGCGTTAATATTTTTTCTGTATTTATTGCATTTCAAAACTCTTTTTTATTAACTCTTTAAGTTTCAATTACCTTATCTGAAAATTAAGATTAAAAAAACCTACTTAATGGAGTGATTATAAGGCTGAGTAAACCAGAACCGTGAGAAATAGTGTAAGGCAGTGGTTAAGAGCACAATTACCCAAGTCCAAATGCCAGCTCTGTCACTTATTGGCTGTGTCACTTATGACTACTACTTTTAAACCCTTAGCGTCTTTTCCCCTCCATATTCTACCCTGAAAATTGTTCATAATATAGCAGCTATCTAATAAGGTTATGCTGAGAATAAAGTGATTTAATACATGTAAAGTGCTAGAAAATGATCTGGCACATAGTAACTACTCAAAAGGTATTAGCTATTTTTACTGTTAGATCACTCAGCCTAATAAATTATTGCATATTTTGGTACATTAGTTTTTTGTTTTTGTTTTATTTTCTCTTTATTGATGATGCATATTCATGTGGCACAAAGCTGACCATCACCACCCATGAGCAAGATGTGATGATCAGATCAATACTATCAGCACGTCCATTTCCACAAATTGCAATTATTCCCAGTGTCCCTCATCCAATCTCTACCCAACCTCCATCCCCCTCGCCCTACCCCTGGCAACCCTAGGTCTGTTTTCTCCCTCTGCAAGTCCAACACACCACTGTGGTCTTTCTTTCCTTCCTTCTTTTTCTTATGAATGGGGACATGCAATAAATTTCTCTCTGTGCCTGGCTTATGTCACTTATAATTTTGTCAAAGATCATCCATGTTTTTGTGAATGGCAGAATTTCATTCTTTTCTTATGGCTGAGTAGTATTCCATTGTGTATATATACCATGTTTTCCTTATCCAGTCATCTGTCAATGGACATTTAGGTTGGCTCCATATCTTGGCTATTATAAATACAGCTGCAATGAACATAGAAGTGCATGCGTATCTACAACATGATTTCCATTCCTTCAGGTATTTACCCATAAATGGGATTGCTGGATCATATAGCAGATCTATCTGTAGTTGTCTGTGAAACTCCACACTGTTTTCTGTATTGGCTGCTTTAATTTACAGTCCCACCAACAATGCAGAAGTGCTCTTCTTTCTCTGTATCCTTGTCAGCATTTGCTATCATTGGTCTTTTTGATTATAGCCAATCTAACTGGGATGAGATGATATCTCAACGTGCTTTTAATTTGAATTTCCCAGGTAATTAGTGATGTTGAGCATTTTTTCAAGTACCTGTTGGCCATCTGTATGTCACCCTTTGAAAAATGTTTATTCATCTCCTTTGCCCATTTCTTAATTGGGTTATTTGTTTTTTTACTGTGTAGTTGTTTGAGTTCTTTGTATATTCTGGATATTAATCCCTTGTCAGATGTATAGCTTGCAAATATTTTCTCTCATTCTGTAGGTTGTCCTTTCACTGTATTGATTGCTTCCTTTGTTGTGCAGAAGCTTCTCAGCTTGAAATAATCCCATCTATTTTTTCTTTTGCTGCTTATGCTTTGGGGTTCTTATTCATAGATTCTTTGCCCAGTCCTACTTCCTGAAGTGTTCCCCCTACGTTTTCCTTTAGTAGTTTTATAGTTTCAGGTCTTACAGTTAAGTTCTTTAATCCATTTTAAATTTATTTTGGTATATAGCAAGAGATTTGGGTATAGATTCATTCTTCTGCACATGGATGTCAAATATTCCCAGCACCATTTATTGAAGAGGCAATCTTTTCCCCAATGTTTGTTTTTGTTGCCTTTGTCAAAGATCTGTTGGATGTAAGTATGTTGGTTGATTTCTGGGTTTTCTGTTCTTTTCCATTGTTCCAAGTGTCTATTTTTATTCTAGTACCATGCTGTTTTGATTACTATAGCTTTGTAGTACAATTTGAAGTCAGGTAGTGTTATTCCTCCAGATGTATTGTTTTTGCTCAGGGTTGCTGTGGCTATTTGGGTCTTTTGTTGTTCCATTGAATGTTAGGATTCAAATGTTACCAAAAAATTTCTTAGAGATGATTAATGATTTCAGTAATGCTGCAGAATACAAAATCAACACCCCAAAATCAGTAGCATTTTTATCCTCCAATAACAAACTACCAGGAAAAGAAAGTAAGTCATTTATCAATAGTTACCAAAAACAAACAAACAATAAAACCAAAAAAAAAAAAAAACCAAACAGAACAGAAAAACCTAGGAATCAATTTTACCAATGAGGTGATAGATCTCTTCAAAGAGAACTACAAATCACTACTGAAAGAAATTAAAGAAGACACAAAAAGGTGGAAAGACTTTCCATGCTCTTTGATTGGAAAAAATGAATATAGTCAAAATGTCCATACTACCCAAAGCAATCTACAGATTCAATGCAGTCCTCATCAAAATAACAGTGACATTTGATACATTAGTTTTAATTCAAGTTTTATTTTTCTCCTGGATTTTAAACTCCTGGTGAATAAGCATACCGATTTTTTTCCTAACTTTTTGATTTAGGTTCAGGCTGTAACCTTTATTTTAGGTGTAAACTTGTGCAAATACTGCTGATCTGCACTTTTCCTATCTATCAAATAATATTCCTATGTCACTGTATCATTTGTTAATTGTTTTTGACTGCAACTACCATTAAACTATTCTACTAAAGTGAGGCTTAAATAAATTTGAGATATATTTTAATACCACGCAACAAACTGCCAAGAAGTAGGTAGCCATTGGCCTTGGTTAAGCATGTCAAGGATTTTAAGGCTGAAGTCTTTTGATGTTCTGAACCTTTACTTCATGACTACAATATTGTTGTTTTGGTATCTCCAATCTTCATGTCTGCACCTCAGTCTGGAAGAAAAATTAATGGAGGAGGAAAAGGAGGAATATACATGAAGAAACAAACACTTTTCTGAAATCCCAGAGACCTCTGTATTTTTTTCTTGACTAAAATTGTGTCATATAACCTTTGCTAGATGTAAGGCAATCTAGAAAGATTAGGTTTTAGCTGTAAAATGTACTAAATAGGGGAAGAAAGGGCAAGAATGAATGTTGATTGTTTCTCCTTACTATGCAAGTAGACTTTCTTCATGAGATCTATATGCTCAAATGAGTTATTGGATGTAAACTTGCTTTTTAAATTTTATCTATACCCTTGTGAGTGGCTTGGTCCTGTTCTCAGTAGTGAGTTCTCACTCTCAAGAGACTGGATTAGTTCTCCTCAAAATGGATTAGTTCCTGCAAGAGCAGATTATTATCAAGTGAGGACCCCTTGTCTGGCTGGCTCATTTTCATGTGTCCACTTCTCCTTTGACCTTCCACCATGTTATGATGCAGCATGAAAGCCCTCACAGTACCAACCAGATGTCAGCTCTTTGCTTCTTGAACTTCCCAGCCTCCACAACTATGAGACAAATAAAATTATTTTCTTTATAAATTTAAAAAAATAATGTGCATAAATAGAAACAATCTTTGGATTTCCCAGAACTAATTCTCAGTGTGTTGAACATGATTTCTTCTAAAAAGAAAATGGGAAATTTAAATTAACTTAATTTTAAATTAATTTGATAAATAATTTTCTACTTAAAATGTTAAATGGTTTTATTTCCCCCAAAACATTGTGATAGTTTAAATTCACTTTTTAAAAAACTAAATTATTTAACACTCCCATTTATTATTTTAACCATAATATTTGTTATTTTTTAAATAATAGAAAAACACTCATAGACTTGAGTTCATTCACTCATTCATGGAATGTAATAAAACCCTGCCATAATACAGTAATTGGAATCCAGATAATCCAACCTTACAAATGCAGAATAGCATTATTGCAAGTTTAATAATATGATCAGGAGTGATTACTATCTAATTAACCTACCAAGAGTTTTGATCTCCGTTGTGGTTTGGCACAGTTATGTATCTTGGCTTAAACATCTGTGGAATTAATTTCTATTCTTCTGGATAGGTTGCGATATCTGGCACAGTAGCAGTGATTTTAGTAATCTAGTAGTTATTTAGTGTCCAAGGAGAGCAGGCTAGGAGACATAGTGGGAAGGTCAAGTGTCACCTTTTCTGAGATAGGTGTAGACTGTCAATTCCCTGTGACTAGTCTTGCATCTCGCCCTTGCTTTCATTTCCACTCCTCCCTCCAAAGGTAAGAACTTAACTTTACCTTGTTTGGGAATGAGGGCTGGGTGAGTTTCCTCTACTCGGGGTTATTACTGTAAATACCTATTTAGGGCCTATTTATGTGGAAGACACTGAAACCAGGGGACTATTGGTAACTAAACAAATATAATTATTAATCTGGATATGCACTGTGACAAAAATTAATGAAGCCCATGATAACAAAAAGTGGTGCTAACAGAGTAATTGAGAAACTTGGTGAGGAAGTTACATTTAAGATAAGAACTGATGAGAGTGTCTATCAGACTCCTTGCAGCAAACATGGTACAATCCAAATGGTTAAGTAATAAGGATTTTTAAGTAAAGGAACAATTTAAGAAGAATGAGAATGGTGTGAGAAAACCATGTTAAAAATAAACTTTAGACAAAATAAAATTTAACAGACTTTATCTGAGCAAAGAACTATTTGCAAATTTGCAAGTTGGGCAGCCCTTAGAACTAGAAGAGGTTCAGAAAACTCTGCTGCAGCAGCATGGGTAGCAAGCCTTTACATGGAAGAAAGACAAACAAAATATGTTTTATTGGGAGGGAATGGAAAGACCCTAGTTAGAGGTTCGTTGGAGGTTTCTGATTGTTAAAGTCACTACTTTCGTTTTATTGTTTACATTGCCTCTGATCTGCTAACATAGGAACCCAAAATGCTGGGGCTGTCTCAGTCTAATGGCTCCCTATACAACAGCAAAGGATAGTGCAAGACCGCAGAGATAGTAATTGTGTGTGTGTGTGTGCGTGTGTACGCTGAGGAAGGGTGGGGTGAGGTTGGGACTTGCCACATCTTGAAGAGTCCAGAAAAAGGAGCAAGTATTATGGAATCAGGATAGAGAGGGACACCCTTATAAAGTTATATATATTGTAGAGGAATGTAACCAAGTCCTGGGAAAGTCACTTAAAATGTGTTCACATGGTCATATGTTTTTGTAAACTTTGAATAACTAATATTTCAAAAATATAATCACTTTCCTCTTTGACTTCTCCTTTTACATGATTTCATGTTTTGTAACAATGGGCATTTTTTGGATCTAGCCACAGTGAATTTGATTTGGAGTATTTGGGTTTAGTGGGCTATTGTTTTTACTACTTTAGATGTTAAATTATTTTTAGTCATTCATGTACAATGATGGTCAGGAAGATTTCTAACTCCCACTTGCTCCCTTTAATTTAAAGGGAGTTCCCATTAAATTAAAAGCATACTTCTCAGCAGAAACCCTACAGCCAAAAGAGAATAGAGAAAATAAACCTCTTTTCAGCCACTGCCGGATTCCATCCCCAGCCTGGCTGAGTGCACACTGACCAGAGAGAAGCATCAAATCACCTATAAGGGAGCCCCAATCAGAATAACCTCAGACTTTTCATCAGAAACCTTAAAAGCCACAAAGGAATGGGATGATATATTCAAAATACTAAAAGATAGAGATTGCCAGCCAAAATGGTCTATCCCCACAAGGCTATCCTTCCGAAATGAAGGGCAAGTACTATATTTCTCAGACAAACAAAAACTGTGGGAGTTCACTACCACACGACCACCCTTACAAGAAATTCTCAAGGGAGTACTGGGTTTGGTACCTGAAAAATAAGTACCAATGCCATAAAAACTCAAGAAAAACCAAAACCCATTAGTAAAATAAAAACATCAACAGTGAAGGGAAAAAAAAGTTTATCTACAACCCAAGAAACCAACAAATACAGAAAACAAACAGTACATCAAAAAGAAATGAACAAAAGGCACTTAAGACATCCAAACAAAAATCAATAAAATACTAGGAGTAAATCAACACTTTTCAATAACAACTCTTAATGTAAAAGGATTAAATTCTCCAATCAAAGGACACAGACTGGCTGACTGGCTTAAAAAGGAGGACCCAACTATATGCTGCCTTCAAAAGATCCACCTCACCTATAAAGACTCACAGAGACTAGGAGTGAAAGGATGGAAAAAGATTTACCATGCAAACAGAAATGAAAAACGAGCTGGAGTAGCTATTCTTATATCTGATAAATAGACTTTAAGCTAAAATCCATAAAAAGAGATAATGAGGGCCACTACATAATGATAAAAGGATTGATCCATAAAAAAGACATAACAATCGTAAATATATATTGCACCCAATGTTGGAGCAACCAGATTTTATAAAGCAAATGCTATTAGACCTAAAGAAGGAAGTAGACACTAATACCATAATAGCAGGGGACCTGACCACCCCACTCTCAATATTGGACAGATCATCTAGACAAAGAATCAGCAAAGAAACACAAGATCTAAACAACACTCTAGACCAATTGGACTTGGCAGTTATCTACAGAACATTCCATCCAACAACCTTGCAATATTCATTACTCTCATCAGCACATGGATCATTCCCAAGGATAGACCACATGTTAGGTCACAAATCAAGTCTCACAAAATTTTTGAAAAAATGGAATTATCCCATGTATTTTTTCAGACCACAGTGGATTAAAATTACAAATCAATAACAAAAAAAAATTCGGGAAACTATACAAACATATGGAAATTAAACAGCATTCTACTTAGTAACATAGGGGTTCAAGAAGAAATCAAACAGGAAATCAAAAAATTTATTGAAACTAATAAAAACAATGATACATCATACCAAAACCTGTGGGATACTGCAAAAGCAGTACTAAATTTATCACATTAAATGCTTCCTTCAGAAGAATGGAAAGATGGCAAATGAACAACCTAATACTTCACCTTAAAGAAATAGAAAAACAAGAACAATACATACCCAAAGTTAGCAGACAGAAAGAAATCATTAAGAACAGAGCAGAATTTAATGAAATTGAAACCCCAAAATTGATACAAAGATCAATGAATCAAAAGGTGGGTTTTTTGAAAAGATGAATAAAATTGACAACCCATTAGCATGGCTAACTAAAACAAGAAGAGAGAAGACCCAAATAACAAAAACTAGAAATGAAAAAGGTGATATTACAACTGATACTTCTGTAATACAAGGAATCATTCCAGACTACTATAAACAACTGTATCCCAACAAATTTGAAAATCTGGTGGAAATGGATAAATTTCCAGACACACACAAGCTACCGAAACTGAGCCAAGAAGACGTAGAAAATCTGAACAGACCAATAACAATAAAAGAGATTGAAGCTATTATCAGAAGGCTACCAACAAAGAAAAGCCCAGAACCAGATGGGTTCACAGCAGAATTCTAGCAAACATTCAAAGAGGAATTAACATCAATTCTCTACAAACTTTATTCCAAAAGATTGAAACAAAAGCAATTCTCCCAAATTCATTCTTTGAAGCAAACATCACCCTGATATCAAAACCAGATAAAGATACAACAAAAAATGAAAACTGTAGGCCAATATCCTTGATGAATATAGATGCAAAAATCTTCAATAAAATACTAGCTAATAGAAAACAGCAACACATATGCAAAATTATACACCATGATCAAGTGGGATTCATCCCAGGGATGCAAGGTTGGTACAATATATGCAAATCAATAAATGTGATACACCATGTCAATAAAAATCATGCACAAGGCCCCTATGATCATCTCTACAGATGCTGAAAAAGCCTTTGATAAAATTCAACACTCATTCATGATAAAGACTCTCTACAAGTTAGGTATAGAAGGAAAGTATCTCAACATATTTAAAGCCATGTATGATAAATCCACTGCCAATTTCATCCTGAATGTGGAAAAGCTAAAAGCTTTTCCTTTAAGAACAGGAACTAGACAAGGTTGCCCACTCTCACCACTCCTATTCAACATAGTGTTGGAAATACTAGCCAGAGCAATCAGAGAAGAGAAGAAAATAAAGGGTATCCAGATTTGAAAAGATGAAGTCAAACTGTCCCTGTTTGCAAACGATATGATCCTATATATAGAACAGCCTAAAGGCTCTACAAAAAACTCTTGGAGTTGATAAATGATTTCAGCAAAGTTGCAAGATACAAAACCAACATGCAAAAATCAGTAGCATTTCTATTCTCCAAGAGTGAACATGCAGAAAGAGAAATCGATAAAGCTTGCCCATTTACAGTAGCCACAAAAAGAAACAAAAGACAAACAAACAAAAAACCTTAGGGAAAGAGTAAATCGAGGATGTGAAAAGTCTCTATAATGAGAACTACAAAACACTGCTGTGAGAAATTAAAGAGTACACAAGAAGATGGAAAGATATTCCATGCTCTTAGATTGGAAGAATCAACATTGTGAAAATGTCTATACTACCCAAAGTGATATACAAATTCAATGCAATCCCCATCAAAATTCTAATGACATTTTTCTCAGAAATGGAAAAAACTATGCAGATATTTTTATGGAATAACGAAAGACCATGCATAGCCAAAGCAATGCTGAGCAAAATCAATAAAGCTGGAGGCATAACACTACCTGACTTTAAACTATACTACAAAGCTGTAATAACCAAAACAGCACGGTACTGGCATAAAAACAGACACACTGATCAATGCAATAGATGAGAGAATCCAGAAACCAACCCACACACCTACAGTCATCTGATCTTTGACAAAGGCACCAAGCCTATATACTGGGGAAGAGACTGCCTCTTCAGCAGACAGTACTAGGATAACTGGATATTCATATGCAGGAGAATGAAGCTAGACCCATACTTCTCACCATATTCTAAAATCAACTCAAAATGGAATAAAAATTAAATATACACTCTGAAACAATAAAAGTTTTAAAAGAAAACATAGGAGAAACACTTCTGAAAGTAGGACTGGGCACAGACCTTATGAATATGACCCCCAAAGCACAGGCAACCAAAGGAAAAATAAAAGGGATTATATCAAACTAAAAAGCTTCTGCACAGCAAAAGAAACAATTAAAAGGGTTAAAAGACAACCAACAGAGTCGGAGAAAATATTTGCAAAATATACATCTGACAATGAATTAATATCCAGAATATACAAGGATCTGAAACAACTTACAACAAAAGAACAAGTAACCCAATTAAAAATGGGCAAAAGAGCTAGTTAGGCATTTCTCAAAGGAAGATAAACGAATGGCCAACAACACATGAAAAAATGCTCAACATCATTCAGCATTCGGGAAATGCGAATCAAAACCACACTGAGATACCATCTCATCCCTGTTAGGATGGCTAAAATCCAAAAGACTGTGAATGATAAATGCTGACAAAGTTGTGGAGAAAAAGGAACTCTCATACACTGTTGGTGGGAATTCAAAAAGGTGCAGCCTCTATGGAAAATGGTATGGAGATTCCTCAAACAATTGCAGATAGATCTACCATATGACTCAGCTATCCCCCTGTTCTGAATATGCCCAGAGGAATGGAAATTATCAAGTCAAAAGTATACCTGTTCTCCAATGTTCATTGCAGCTCTATTTACAATAGCTAAGTGCCAGAACCAGTCCAAATGTCCATCATTGGATGAGTGGATATGGAAAATGCCGCACATCTACACAATGGAATACTACTCTGCTATATAAAAAAAAAAAAAAAAAATGAAATACTGCCATTTGCAACAACATGGATGCACCTAGAGAGAATTATATTAAGTGAAACAAGTCAGGCACAGAAAGAGAAATACCACATGGTCTCACTTATTTGTGGGAGCTAAAAATAAATAAATAAATACACAAAAAAAACTGGGGTTGCAGGGATGGAAGAAGTCACAACAATTACAATTCCTTGAAGTTGATAGGACAAGAGAACAGATACGAGGTTGTTGGGAGTGGGGAGGAGAGGGTGGAGGGAGGAAGGTTTTGGTAATGGGAGACAATAATCAACCACATTGTATATTGACAAAATAAAATAAGCTTAAAAAATACAAAACATAAAAACAAGAGACTAGAATGATAAATTCAAAGTACTAAAATTAAAAAAAAAAAAAAAAAAAAACAAACCTCCCTGTCAAGAATACGACACCCAGCAAGGCTATTCTTCAGAAATGAAGGGGAAACAGTCTTTTCCACAGACCCTGAAACCCCCAAACAATAATCAGTATCGTGAATACATGAGAAAGAACACACACAACTGGTAGAGCAGATACCAGTGAGAAAGAGAAAGAGACTAAACCATCCCACCTCAAAAAACTGAGGAACACAGAAGACAAACAATAAAAGGAAAAGAAAGGGAAAAAAAGATATTTAAATCAACCATAATAAAAACAATTAAATGACAAGAGTAAGACAATCCCTTTCAATAACAACCGAACATGAAAATGAATTAATTCTCCACTCAAAAACATACTAGTTGATTTGATTAAAAATCTAGACCCATCTATATGCTGTCTACAAGAGACTCACCTCACCTATAAAGACTCACACAAACTAAGAGTGAAAGGATGGAAAAAGATATACCACGCAAATAGAAATCAATAATGAGTAGGAGTAGCTATTCTTATATCAAATAAAATAGACTTTAAACCAAAAACTGTAAAAAGAGACAAATAGGGCTATTATAAAATGATGAAGGGTCTATCCAGTAAGAAGAAGACAATCATAAATATATATGCACCCAACACGAGAGCACCCAGTTATATAAAGCAACCTCTATTAGACCTAAAGAAATAGACCCCAATATGATAATAGTTGGGGACCTTTATTTCCCTCTCTCAACAATGGACAGATCATTTAGGCAACAGTTAACAGAGAAACACAGGATTTAAACCATGCTTTAAACCAATTGGACTTGGCAAATACCTATAGAACAACTACAGAATACGCATTCTTCTCATCAGCACATGGAACATTCTCCAGGATATACCACATGTTAGATCACAAATCAAGTATCAACAAATTTAAACAAATTGAAATCATTTCAAATATCTTTTCAAACCACAACAGATTAAAACTAGAAATCAACGGCAAGTGAAACTCTGAAAACTACACACACACACACACACACACACACACACACACACACACACACACATTAAGCAACATGCCCCTGAATGATCTATGGGTCCAAGAAGAAATTAAACAAGAAATCAAAAAATTTCTGGAAACTAATGAAAATAAAGACACATCATATCAAAACCAGTAGGATACTTCAAAAGCAATGCTGAGAGGGAAGTTTACTGCAATAAATGTTTACATCAAAAGAATAGAAAGATTTCAAGTAAAAGAACTAATGCTATATCTCAAAGAACTAGAAAAACAAGAATAATCTAATCCCAAAAGTATTAGATTAAAAGAAATAAAGATCAGAGCAGAACTAAATGAAATAGAGACCCCAAATATGATACAAAATATCAATGAAACAAAAAGTTGTTTTTCATGAAAATAAAACAAAATAGACAAACCAGTAGCTAAGCTAACTAAAAAAAGAAGAGAGAAGACCCAATTAACACAAATTAGAAATGAAAAAGGAGACATTAAAACCAACAACATAGAAATACCAAGAATCATTAGAGTCTATTATAAACAACTATATGCCAACAAATTTGAAAACCTGGAGGAAATAGATAAGTTTCTGGACACATACAAACTACCAAGACTGAATTGAGAAGAAATAGAAAAACTGAACAGACCAATTACAAGCAGTGAGATTGCCCAACAAAGAAAAGCCTAGGACTGGATAGCTTTACTGCTGAATTCTACCAAACCTTTAAAGAGAAATTAAGGACAATTATCCTCAAACTATTCCAAATAATTTAAACAGAGACCATTCTCCCAAACTCATTCTATGAAGTCAGCATCATCCTGATACCAAAACCAGACAAACACACAACAAAAAAAGAAAACTACAAGCCAATATCTTTGATAAATAGGCTTGAAAATCCTCAATAAAATATTAGCAAACACAACATAGCAACACATCAAAGAAATTGTCCACTGCAGTCCAGGGGGATTCATACCAGGGATACAAAGAAGTTTCATCATATGCAAGTCAATAAATGTGATACACAGCATCAACAAAATCAAGGACAAAAACTACATGATTATCTCAATAGACACAACAAGCATTTGACAAAATTCAACACGTCTTCATCATAAAGACTCTCAGCAAATTAGGTATAGAAGAAAGTATCTCAACACAATAAAAGCCATATTCAACAAACCCACTACCAATACCATCCTGAATGGGGAAAAGTCAGTTTTTCCTTAAGAACTGGAACAAGACAGGATGCTAAGTTTCACCTCTCCTGTTTAACATAGTATTGGAAGTACTAGCCAGATCAATCAGGAAAGAGAGAAAAATAAATGGTATCCAGACTGGAAAAGACAAAGTCAAATTTTCCCTGTGTGTAGTTGACATGATCCTATATGTAGAGAAACCTAAAGATTCTACAAAAAAACCCAACAACAACAACAAAAAAACCCTCTTAAAACTGATAAACAATTTCAGTAAAGTTGCAGGATACAAAATCAACATGCAAAAATCAGTAGCATTTTTAATACTCCAACAATGAACTAGCAGAAAAATAAATCAAGAAAGCTAGCCGTTTACAATAGTCTACAGAAAAATAAAATAACTAGGAATAAATTTACCCAAGAAGATGAAAGATCTCTATAATGCAACCTACAAATCACTGCTGAAAGAAATTAAAGAGGACACAAAAAGATGAAAAGACTCTTCATGCTATTGGATTGCTAAAATTAAGATTGTAAAAATTTCCATACTACCCAAAGCAATTTACAGATTCAATGCAATCCCCATCCAAATACCAATAACATTCTTCACAGAAATAGAAAAAAAAAAATGTAACATTCATATGGAACAAGAGAAGACCCTGAATAGCCAAAGAAATCCTGAGCAAAGAAAATAAACCTGGAGGCATAATACTACCTGACTTCAAATTATACTACAAAGCTATAGTAACCCAATCAGCACAGTAGTGGCATAAAAGCAGACAATCAGACCAATGGAACAGAAAAGAGAGCCCAGAAATCAACCCACATACTTAGACCCAACTGATATTCAACAAAGGCAGGAATAACATTCATTGGGGAAAAGACCACCTCTTCAATAAGCAGTTCTGTGAAAACTGGACATTCTGTAGAAGAGTGAAACTAGACCCACACCTCTCTTCATATACCAAAATCAATTCAATATGAGTTAAAGACTTAAACATAGGACCTGAAACTATAAAAATCCTAAAAGAAAACATAGGTGAATCACTTCAGGAAGTAGAACTGGGCAAAGAATTTATGAGTATGACCCCAAAAGCACAGGCAACAAAAGGAAAAATAAACAAATGGAATTATATCAAGCTTCTGAACAGCAAAAGAAACAATTACCAAGCAAAAAGACAACCTACAGAGTGGGAGAAAATATTTGCAAACTATGCATCCAAGAAAGGATTAATGTCCAGAATATACAAGGAACTCAAAAAACTTAACAGTAAAAAACCAAATAACCCTATTAAAAAATGAGCAAAGAATCTGAAGAGGCATTTCTCAAAGGAAAACGTGTAAATGGCCAACAGACATGAAAAATGCTCAACAGCACTCAGCATTTGGGAAATGTAAATTAAAATCACATTGCAATATCATCTCACCCCAGTTAGTCTGGCTATTATCAAAAAGAGAGAGAATAACAAATGCTGACAAGAATGCAGAAAAAGGGGAACCCTTCTGCACTGCTGTTGGGACTGTAAATTGGTGCAGTCATTATGGAAAATGGTATGGAGTTTCCTGAAACAACTGCAGATATAACTGCCATATGATCCAGTGATTCCACTTTTTGGTATATACACAAAGGAATAGAAATCCTCATGTTGAAGGGATACCTGCACTCCCATGTTTATTGCAGCTCTATTTATAATAATGGCCAGGAGTTGGAACTAAAGTAAGTGTGCATCATCAGACACTGGGTAAAGAAAATATGGTATATTTACACAGTGGAATACTCTGCCTTAAAAAAGAATGAAATCCTACCATTCGCAGCAACATGGATGAACTTAGAGAAAATAATGGTAAGTGAAATAAGCTAGGCAAAGAAAGAGAAATACCATGTGTCCTCACTCATAAGTGAGAGCTAAAAAAAAGCAAGTAAATATATTAAAAAAAGAAGATACAGTAATCACAATAACACACTGAACTTTCAAAAGGAGAGAACAGAACTGAGGTTACCAGAGGTGGGAAAGGGGGAGGGGAAGGACAGGTAAGGGAGTAATCAATAAAGCACCACATAAAACAATAACATTGTATAATACTGAATATATTAAATATCTTGATTTGAGCATCATGTATTTACATAGGTATTGATATGCAAATGTGTACCCCACAGACATGTACAATCAAATATGTTTAATTTAAAAAAAGAAAGAAAGAAAGAAAATGATCATCTCACTCACATGCTTAAATCCTCCATTGCCTTCTCGATGGTTCTGGGATAAAATCCAAACCCTTTAACCTATCCTCAGACCTGGCTCATTTCTCAGCAGATCTGCTCCTTTGCACTAGGCTCCAACTGTGCTGAACTCTGTTTTGTGACTAGGTCTTGCTTTCTGTCACCCCTGGGCCTTTACATGTGTACGGCCTACTCTCTCCTCTTCAGATGACAAACTCATCTCTTCGGGTTTCGGTCCAAGCAACTTTTTAAAAGAGATCACTTCCTGGCCATATAGCAGAGGTCAGTTACTTGTACTTTATGGTTGCACTAAGAAAGTCTATGAAAAGTCTTGTTTACATCTCTCTTTTCCTGCTAAAGTTGAAACTTTATTGGGGAAGGACCAAGTCCATCACGCTTATATTTCCAGTGCACAATGACTCTCACAGGATAGCCCATGGAATGAATTAATGCATCCTTTTTTGGCAGATCTGGTTAGTTTTTCATTTTAATTGTTGTACTAATAGAACAAAGTGAGTTAATTCATATCTGGTTGCTGTACTTATTCCCTGACAGTGGCAGTGAACATAGTTGAAACTTACATCCTTGAATTCTCCTTAGTGACTTGGCACCCACATAAGCAAAGATGCAGCACCAGGGGAATGTGGGGCATATTCAGAAAGCAGAGTAGGCAGTCCACAGTGGCTAGAGAGTAGGTGGGAGATCACCGACTGGAAGTCAGACTCGGAAAATATGTTAGGGCCACAGTAATAGGGGTTTTCAAAGCTGTAAGATCTAGTTTCAAGTTTTATATTTTAACTGTAGTTTCCACTGATGATTTTAAATGGCATTATTAAAACTGTTGTTTGAGGCTGAACATTCTTCTAACTTTAAGGGTCTAAGTTAAGAAAGACCCTTGGGTAAAATTCCCTTTAAAAAGTACCAGTGACAAGGTGTGGATGGGAAAGGGAAGAGGGATGGAGAGAGGACAGAAGCAGAGTAGAGTTCAGAGAAGAGGAGTCCTGTGAAGTAGGGGGAGCAGGGGTTTAGGGGACAGAAGAAGGGAAGACGGAGGGGAGAGGAAGTAAGAGGAGAGATAGGTGAGCAGGAGCAGAAACAAGAGTTTTTCCAGAACAAAAAGAGAAAAGACATTGCCACCAGATGGATGTGGCATATGAGGGAGAAAAGTATGGCTTTGCCATTTCTAGCTTTCTCTCCACTTGATGCACAGAATTTTAGTTACAGGACTATTCAGGTTCCACATATCATCCATACAGTGTACCCTGTGTAATTTCAGCTGCAATGCTTTACTTGCAGTTCAAAAGTTTCAAAGTTAGCCTAATTATCAAGGGGCTTTTCAGAGGCAGATGACCTTCAGTGACAAAAACATGCTAATTTTTTGCTTTGTTTTGTTTCAAGGCACTATAAGGTTAATAATTTTAAAAACTGATTTGTTTCCTTTCTTTGCTTGGAGCTATTATAGAAAAGTACTGTACTAATTTGGAAAGAATCAAAATTCTAAAATTTGATTTTAATGATAAATGTTTTTATTTAGAACTAATGGAATTAGAAATTTGACCTGACAAATTTTACCTGGTTAAAATATTTAAGCATTTTTTAACATTATTTTTACAAATATTCTTTTAACTGCATCTAATAACACGGTATAATTGCATCTGTGTCCATTCTCTTAAAATCCTGAACTTGCTTCTTTTATAGGAACTGCCATAAGTCATACAGGTCTAAAATTCTATTTGCTCTAGTAGTTTCTACCCAGCTGGTCAATAAGCAGTTTGGCATTTTTCTGAAGAACATTTTTGTTTTACTGTTCTCTTGATTGAATGAAATCTGTATGGTACAATTGAATTCCCCCTCTGCATGCTATCCATTGAAATTGAGGTCACAGATAGCTCTAGCATTATCTGGATATCAAATTTTAGACACATTTTGAATCAAAATGAAAATTAATACTTTATTTCTTGCTCTGTTCTCTCTCTCTATTGACTTTAGTGAAACTAAAACATACCACATTTTATGGATCTTTAAATATCCCAACATAATAGAATTTATTTAGTAAATTTTTTTCATATTTGTGGAATTTTACCATGTTTTCAAAATGTCTTCTGATCTTTGTCAAATAGAAAATGTAATTATAAATTTAGAAGCATTTTGCTCTATGAATATTTTTTAAATTTCAGTCATTTTTCAAGGAATTATTGCAAGTTTATGTAAACAATTAAAAATCAGTGATTTTGAAGCATGTTCTTAATATGCTTAATTTTCCTTTTTGTTTTTGATTTGTGTTTTGTGTTGTTTAATGTTTGAGTGACAGAAACAAACTTTCAACATTACTGACATCACTTATTGAGAAAAGGTTATATATTCATTAATTAAAGATCAAAAACTATTAGTTGACCCTTATTGTGTTCCTAGATTTGAGCAGAACATTGGATGGCATAATCAAGCATTAAGAATCAGATATTTAAGAGTAAGCTCTTGTCTTCCAGGGCAAGAGAACAAATGATAGATATATGAGCATCTATGTTTTGAAACTAATATTAAGAAAACTCTATTATGAGCAAAGAACCATACTCATGAAAAGTTACATACAAGTATAAGACAATTTATAAATGCCAAAAATGGTATTACAGAACTGAAATGTTTAACAAACCTTTGCCCAGGTTGAGGATTTCAGTCCTAAATTCAGTCTTGAATCACAGACAAATCTTTAGCACACAGTTGTTCTTTGACTTAGACAGCTTGCAAAGTAAATCCTCCTGCCCTGCCCTGCTCTGTCCTTTGCTTCAGAAAGTTCTTGCAATACCTAGAGTTCCACCTAAGGAATCGATGCCATATTGAAACTATCACCTTCCACTACAGTAGGAGAGATGACTGCTCCTCACGCAGGTTCCCTCAGCCCTGGTAGGAAGCTGAACTCCTGGAACCAGCCCAGAGAGACTGGCCTGAAAGGTCAGTGTTATAAAAGACAAGCTTTATTGTTATCTCCATGAATTCACCCAAACCTCCGTCTCTTGTTCATTTCCGGTCAGAATCACCACACAGAGGGGCTTTTTTTGTGCCCACATATCAAGGACAATCTCCTCCCACACTTGCGCTGTGCGGTCAGGGTTTTAACTATTTCTTTCCTTTTTTGACTGACAGGTGTGGAAAGCTCTCATGGGACCAATTTCTACAATTCCTTGGCTTCAACAGAATTTTCTCTAAGAGCTGCTTTTTCCTAACTGTACCTCATGTCAGACACAAGGCACCTCATGCTTACTTTTTGGTACTGAATCTTCAGAAATTATGAACCTCACCTTATAGGAAGGGTTCTTAGTTTTCTTATCAAACATTTCCACTGAACTTCCTTACAATGCTTATCTTCTAATTGTCGACTTTGATCTGTCAGCAAATGGATGTTATTACACTGAGGTGACGTGAAAATATGGAAGTGGTAGTTTAGGATCAAAAATTTCACAGCAGAATGACCTCCCAACAGGCTCAGGTGGGCAGACGATGTGACTGGAAGTTGACATGGCTGAGTGGACAAATCTCAAAACCTCACAACTAAGTAGTCATTGAGTGCTAGGAACTCTATTACTAGAGTATACATAACCAATTATTTGAAGAGTTCTAGATTACTCTTCTTAGTTCCACACTTACCAAGATAGAGTTATAACTGACTAAAAAGTACTTAAGATGATCTTTTCTTCCTTCCTTCTTTAAGACCACTGAAGTCAATATAGGTAGGTTTAACAGTCAGTGTTTGAAGATTCTAGAAGTGCATTGCCCAAAATTCACTAATTCAGACTTGTGAGTTCCTGTAGGATGATAAGGGATGCCTGAATTCAAATCTCTCGACCCATCTTCCTAAAATAATTCAGGTTAATAGAAACAGCAAACCATCCATCCATAATTTATGCCTACAACATAATATAATTAGGAGACAGATAATATAACAAACTACTTTTTTATATGGACACAGGGAAATAAACAGCCTATTCCAGAGTATAGTCTGGTAGTGACTGGGCAAAAAGGAAAAGAGTACACCTAGGTTCTGTCAGTGGTGGAATACAGAAAGCATAGCCCTGAACAGGTAAATCCTGGTAACAGTCTGCACACTGGTGCATCAGAGCACGAGCTACTAGGAAATCTGAAGGAAAATGTTTGCAAATGCATGGGATTAGAGATGGCAGTCTTGGGAGGCACTGCTTCTGGAGGAGAAGGCGGTGACTTGAATATAAATGGGAAAATCTGTTTTGGACTTCATAGAAAAGAAAATGAAGGAAGAAATTGGTGGAAATGAAGGATCCTAGAAACACAAGAGCATATTAGAGTTAGAAGACAAACTGATGTTCTCTAAAAAGGGGGGCACTCATTTATCATAGAAATTATTCCTCACTATATCAATGAAAGGAGACATTCTTGAACAAAAAAAAATCATAGTCATTCACACAAGCTACTGCTCCCTTCATGGAATGATTTGTTATTGCTGGTGGAGAAAAATGAAAAAAAAAAATTAAAAACAAAAAACCCAGAAAAAATCAGGAAATATCCATACAAAATTATTATAAGAAGATAGAAAGTGGAAATTAAAACTTTTTAGTTCATGAAATTACTTCGCTCCATGATTTAGAAAACAAAACAACCCTCCATGAATTAGAAAATAACACAATTTAAACATGAACTAAAGATTCTTAAATGATCATCTAAAAATATAAAGAAAACCATCAATTAGAAATATTAAAACATAAAACAAAAATAAGAAAATGAGAAATGAGAATTGGCTGAACTAAGGAAATAAAATTGAAGAAAAAGAAAAAATTATCTTAGAAATGAAAACTAAATTGTCAAGTACTTAAGGTAGTATAGATATAACTGAAGGTATTATAGTGAGAGTAACAACAGCCTGTAAAGAAAAGAAAAAAAGAAAATAGAGATAGAGGTAAAAATGATCAGAAGAAAACTAGAGGCCCTGAAAAAAATGAACAATGAAGCAGACCTAATTGTAAGACAGTAATCCAAGAAGACTTTTTGGGAATAAAAGGCCCAAGTCTTCATATCAGAAAAGGCTCACATACTTAGGAAAATTATCCAGAATAGTTAACTCTGAGATATACCACAGCAAAATTGTTAGGCCTAAATATGAATAGAATTCTACTTCTCCACTTGCATCTCTGGCCCCAGATTTTAGCACTGTGGCCATTCCAGAGAGGACTCCTGAATGGAAAGAAGGAAGGCAGAAAGCGAGGGAGGGAGGCAGGCAGGCGATTGAAAGTTCAATGACTTAGAATCATGTGTATCAGACTAAATTTTAGAGATGTGTTCTTATTGTGTCTATTTATTTGACAGAAGGAAATTATACTGTCCAAAAGTCCACCAGGGATCTGCAGCCCAGTCTTGGAACTGGCTGAAAAACACTTATGGAGTTGCTTTAAAAGTTTGTCTAGATATGAAGGAGTACAATCCAAAAAGGTGAGAAAAAAACCTGAAAATATTCAACCTCCATCAGTGTGGGAACCCTCGCAGCAAAGAACAACTTTCTCTAATCTATTTAATTTCAAAACTTACTATAAGGTGCTAAAATATATCATTTTTTCCTTTTGTAAAATGATTGCACTATCAATGAATGGCATAGCACCCTTACCAAGGTCATGATATTTTTATATTTTTATTATTAGATTATTATGATTGTCATTTCTTTCACAATGGTTGTGATGTGTTCTGAATTTCCCCATGAAAGGGGTCAAAGATGATCGTGATCTGTGGTAAAGACACATGAGACCAGCAGTAGTAAGAACAGAAAATAGGAGCACTTTGGAGCAAGGCCGCAGGAATTGAGATCAAATTGAAATTATTTTTTATTGGTTGGAAAGTTTGACATTATTCTTCAGTCTGTTAAAACAAAGACAGAAGAGAAAGCTTGTTTTTACAATTACAAAAGTAATAGAGAAAAGTTGGAGTTATGTAAAAATAAAAGAAAATCACTTGTAATTCATAGAAAAATAAATATAGGAAGAGATCTATAGATAGATATATAGACAAATAAGGTGACTAAGATGCATGACAAAATATTAGTAAAAGGTATTGTTCATTGTACAATTATTTTATCTTTTCTCTGAGTTTTCATTTCTTTAAATAAAAAGTTAGGTAGAAAAGTGTCTCTTCCTCTTACCAGCTTTGGTTCTTTGGATATTCATCCAAAAATATACAATGCATTTATATCCCATTTTTACATAAAAAGAGTAATACTGTGATTCCTGATTTCTCCCATGTACACAAGTTGTCAGCACCTTTAAGTTTACATTGTTTTTTTTTGAATGGCCATATCGTAAGCCTTATTTCTTATTGGTTAATATTTAGGGAATTTTTAATTTTCATTTGCTTTTGCTGTCATAAAACCATGCCCAAATTGAACGTCTTTGTACTTACATCTCGACATATATTTTTGACTTGTTTTTTTGATAAGATTAATTCCCTGAAAGGATATTTCTGAGTCAATAAGAGTGTGAGTTTAAAATTTAATAATTACTCAGTTGCCCGTCCAAGAAGGACCAGGTCAGCAAGAAGAGGGATAAGTTCTGATGCTCGCCAAGTCTGATGCCAGAACATACCTAATCTCTCCCCAGGAATTTAGAGGCCAATTTGGGATGCAGATGGATGCAGGCAATGACCGAGTATTGAATTAAGATAGTTATAAAACAGAATGGATTATTAAATTAGTTGTCTGGTCTGAGAAATTACATAATAGAATTGACTTTCAAACTAGAAATAATTATGAACTGGCAAGTAAGAGGGTTTTTTGTTTGTTTTTAAATGGATCAAGACTAGGTTATAATTCAGTGGATAATTAATGAAAGGTTGAACTTGTGCTCACTTAATACTTGTGGAATTTTATAACTGAATAGTCATAATATAATATGCTACTGCTAAATTTGAATAGTTATAATATAATATACTACAGCTAAATTAAATTTGAGCCCCTTAATTTTGAGAGATTTGAGTCTTTTGTCTGTGTTCTATTTTTCCCTCTATTCTTCCATAAAGTCATTGGTCGTTCTGTAAGTGTTCTTTATTTAAAAATATAGCCCCTTTTAAATTATATGCAATGCATTTTCTAAGATTATTGCTTGTTTTTGACTTTTTAAAGATTTTTAACAAATTTTAATAAGTAGTTATGTAGTTAAATTTATCAACTATGATTTGTGTGGTCTTTGTTAGCAAGTTTTCCCACTTAAATTTCCATTTAAATATACTTAAATGGTTGTGTTTACAGTTAAATATTTTATTCAACTATTTTTAGTTTCAAAAAATATTTGACCCATTGAAACTTACTTAGCTGTGCCTTAGTACTTAGATAGGTATACAGCTATATACATATATTTTTCACATGGCTAAATGATTATCTCAATACTGTTTGTTAAATAAAGTTTTTACATCACAGATTCTAAGTGTCACATTCATTATGCACCAAATTCTGTTCTGTTCATATGACAAAATTTATCCAGGACTATTGTTTATTTTAGCTTTACAATGTTCTTTAAAACTGGCATTTCAAATCATCAGAACTCTATTTCAGAATTTCATCCTCACTTGCTTAATTTTCTATACTCTTTAGAATACTTAGAACAGAATTTGTCAGTTTCCCCCCAAACCTTTTTTTTTTTCTCTTATTGGGATCGCTAAGTTGAAGGAGATTCAGTATTTTTTATAATAACTGGCTTTTTCTATTTAAGAAGACTGTAAATCCTTCCATTTATTCTTTTACATACTTCAGTGATGTTTAGAAGATTTCTTCATTGAAATACTGCACTTTTCTTAAATTATCATGTACTTTATTTTTGTTATTGTTGTTAATGCAAATGTAATTGTTTTCCCTTTGTATTTTCTCATTGATTACTCTTTGCAGAACTGAAAAATCATTCCCTATTATACTCTCACTGCATTTGTTTCATTACTTAATTTCGTTACATAGTATTTTAAGACCTTCTAAATAATCTTTAAAGTTGTCATTATCAATGTATTCTTCACTTCAGTGAATATAACGTCTTTACTTTTAGTCAATGGAATTTAATGATCCCCTGAGTGTGTAAGTCTCTGCCTGTTTCAGGGAACTTTTAGAAACTGGGAGCTCCAGCATAATTTAAAAGAGTTCCGCACAGAGCCCTATAGTTACCTTTAACCCTTCTTTTCTACATGCATGTTGTCTGGTATGCTGTGCTTTGGATCTCTCCGAACCTCTTTATTTGCCTATTTATATGTTTCTATTCCTCACTAGGAGAGCTCTGCTCCGATGCTGTGACTTGCCTTCTGACTTCACCATGCTATACTGACCACCTGCCTTACATTGCTTGCTGCTTCTGCCTTCATACACATTTAGAATTTAAAAGGAAGAATGGTTATTTCAACCAAATTTCATATATTTGAAAGAATCTTTTTATATTATATGGCTCTTAAAATGAAGATTTAGGTGTTATAGACCTAATAATTAAATAATGTAAATATAGTTATGCAAATTGGTCTAACATTAAGATATTAGATATTTTCCATTTGAAAATGTTTCTGCTTGAATTAAGAAGTGATTTGAATCGTTTATTTTAAAGTCAAAGATGAATATCTTAAGTAATGATACAAAATTGTTTTTCACCTAACATTCTTTTATGTAATTTTTATACACTTAAAAAGGCTAACAATAAGGCTGTAAATGGTAATCTATATGAATATGTATCTACCAAGAAAAACATCAAAATAGTGAATATTTTACCTTGAAATATCAGACCACCTAGTGAGATAGGAGGTGCTTGGTTTCCATAGGCTCAGATTACAGGACACCTCTGGGTTTGTCACCAAGGTCTCAGGCCCCTTTTCTAGGCCATCCCCTAGAGGAAAGGCACTATTGCTAGTTTGACCTATTTTGGGCACCAACACAGGGAAATTGAGACTTCAGGGGGCTGGCTTATGCAAATCCAGGTGTTAGACATGCTCAGTAGAGAAGGGTTATATAAACCTGATAGCTAAGCATGCTCAAAGGAAGGGAGTTTATCCTTTGAATTGCCTTCCATTAGGGGTGCTAAAGAGCACAGAATATTCCTGAATATGTCTGGTACATGTGATAGGAAATGTTACATAACTGTGAAACACTTTCTTAAGTGAATATGCATTAGATAGCATGAATATGCATTAGATAGTGAAACTATAAAAGCTGAATCTCAGCAGAAGGCAGGACTGTTGCTCACTCTCCTGGAGCCAGTCAGCACTCTGCCTGTGCAGTGTGTATTTCTTTCTTTTTCTATCAAACTTACTTTCAGCAAGTTGTTGCTCACTTTCCTGGGGCCAACCCACATGTCCCTGGCTGAGGTGCATATTGCTTTACTTTTGTGTTAACCTTACTTGTAGCAGGTGGCTGCTCCCTCTCTTGAGGCAGACTTCACTCTGTACTAAATTTTAAGTATATTTTTCTTACTTTTGTATTAAACATGGTGTGGGCCCTGCTTAGTCTCTGGAGCTAGGCCACAGTCTCTCTGTGGAACCTGTATTTCTTATCTGTTGTATTCAACTTGTACTCACTTTCTACTGTGACTCTGTTCTTGAATTCCTTCCTGTGGCAGATTCAGGGACCTGGTAAGAGGATGGGATGGGTTAAGGCCTGCTATCAGCCCCATAAACCCTTCTTCTGAATCACTAGTATTTGTATATTTTATAAGTAAATAAAAAATTGCCTGATAACTTAGTCTATTTATGAGTTCATTCATGTATTCAGACAAGATTAGATGTAATTGCTATAGATTGAAGAAAGCAAACAATTTTTTCATAGCAAACAATTACAAAAGTAAATTTATATGTCCGTGCTTCTATATACTGAATAAATTTTAATATGTGTTTGCATAATGTTCTTTATCTTCAATTTAAATTTAAAAAGTAAATAAAATTGTTCTGTATGAAATTCTCTAGTCAATTCATTTGTAACAATTTAAAGTTTGTAAGCAGAGCATTTTTTTTTTTTTTTTGTCTTTTGTCTTATTTTTCCGTGTCCGGCAACGGATTGCAACCCTCAGTGTTGCCCCCGTACCGGACCAGGGACCGGCAACGGGATTGCAAACCTCGGTGTTGCTCCCACGCCTCGCTCAGCCAGTGAGCGGGAGCCGGTCTGTATGTGGGATCCGAACCCTCGGGCGGCAGCGCTGCCGCGCCTCCTAAGCGGCGCACTATCCAGTGCGCCACTGGGCCGGCCTAAGCAGAGCATTTTTAAATTGAAAATAGATTTACCCTACTGCTTATACTACTTAATAGATTATTCTTATAATTGAGAAACCAACGTTACTTGCGGAGCTGATTTTTAAATACAAGTAGAAATGTTATGCAAAATCCCAAAGAATTAAACTTGTTTACATTGTAAAAAAGTGGTAAAATTTATTTCTGAACTTGGGATTATTTATAATTTGCAAATATGTTATGGACCTCTATATGCTTTGAAAACTGGGGAGATTTTGCAAAACCCAGAGACTGAGTGAAGTGTTTGATAGTGAAAGAGCATTGACAAGGCTCCCAAATCAAAATATGGTCTAGAAACTCACTGAGTGTCAAGGCTAGGATGAGAGGCACTTCCAAGGTCTGTGAATGCATGACTGAAGGAGAAGTTAAAGCCATCAGAGCTAAGAGAAAGATGAGTCAAGTAACCAGAAGTAGTGACAAGTTTTTTGAAATCTTGGGACTCACAACTATAAGTTCATTAAAATTTGATAATAAAATGTATTATAGGAAAACCAGCATTATAAATCTTCAACAAAAATAGAAACATTTTCATCTCAAATTAAGTACTTTAAATCAGGCTAAAGGATTTATTTGGCACATAAAATGACATTAATGAAGTATCTAATTGGCAAACTTGCTGACTTAGGTCAAAAGTTTTTTATATCTGATTTCCTGCTTTTTTAAAAAAATCAAAGATGGTAAAGAATGAAAAGTTATCAAGAACATTAGCATAGAAATAATGCACATAGAATAAAATATATTTTCATTAGAATTATAAGGTGAAAGGAATTCAAAATTCTCACTACAAGCATTCAGGGGTTAATTCTTTGTTGTGGAATTTGATTGAAATACTATTTTCTATTGACTGCTTGGAATTATCCAAGGACCCTTGTGTGTCAAAGTCTTATGCTCTCAGACAGGAATAGCAAATACTATTGAGAAGAACCATTTAAATGTTCTCAAAGCAAGGTCAAATGTAGCAATGGGAAGCTAACATAAGCAGCTTAACTTGAATTAGAATGAAAATCAGTGTATATTTCCTGATTACTTTGTTCTCAAATATGCAGTGGGAAAGCTAAATAAAACAAGACCAATTAGAACACAGAAATGAAAGATATACTAGTGGTGAAAGAAAAGTTTAAACTGTGAGCAGACAGATTCCACGAGTTGAATAATTAAGGTAATACCCAAATGGATGCTATTACTTTTTCCATTACTTTCACCCAAGAGATTCATAAATCCCACAGCACGATGGCTTTGCACAGTTATCAAATGAAATAGAAATATCCAGAGACAGAGAGCAGAGGGCACACCACTGCTTCAACCAACAAGGAAGATATTATAATAATTGATATGAGCAAATTTAGACAGAATACACTAAAAAATTATTCGAAGCAGTAAAATATTACTGGATTTTCCTTTAATAAATAATTGGAATTTGCAACATTGCTATTAAATGCTACATTCAGAGGAAAACCTTTTATCAACTATCAAAAAATCATGAACAAATTTCATATTGATTTCTGAAAAATGACATTCAGTTAGCAATACAAAATCAAAAACACGGGTATTTTGGGTTAACATTATAATTAAAATCTGTGACTGACTAGATTCAGCAAAACAGAAAAGGAGAAAAAGAGCTAGTAATAATCATTTCAAGACTATTGATAAAAGAAGAAATAACATTTCCTAAGTTTTATTATGAGAACTGAACCATTATGCTTATCTATATTTTTTGGTTAAAAAAAACCAACTTAAATTGGTGATAAAAACAATGAAATTCTCAGTATTAAGTTAATACTAATATTAAATTAATATAAGTTGATGCAAAGAATCTGAAGTTTCCTACAAGTCACTATAAATTTGCATTTGCAAAAAACAAACAATGTAAAACAACTCATAATATTTTGAGGGTTAGGAGAGAAAGGATAGATATCTATTTGACTTTCACGTAAGTATTAAAGATAATTCATTTAGAGCAAGAAGAAACAGAAGGAACAGACTTGTTACGTGGAGTAAGATCAATCTACATATGTCATATTTCAAAAGTGTATTTACGTGTCTTCCTTTTTGTATATTCAAACAGTTACTTAGTTACTGTAAACTTTTGAATGTAATATAAAATAATATTGAAAAAATCTTATTTTTTGTTTGTTTTTACAACTGCTGTTAAGAACAATACAGCAGATCAGAATTAAGAAAGATCCTGGCTGCTAACACTGAGAAATGTTGATTATAATAGTATTATTGTCTCAGTGCATAAAAATTGGAAATAGGTGCATATCACATACAATCCTACTGTTTAGAGCATCATGTGTTGTTTTAGTGCATTTGGGCTGCTATAACAAAATCCCATATACTGGGTGGCTTACAAACAATAGAAATTTATTTCTCACAGTTCTAGAGCCCAGGAAGTCCAAGATCAAGTTTCAAGCAGATTTGATGCCTGGTGAGGGCCTGCGTCAAAGAGATCTTCTCACTGAAACCTTATCTGTCTGAAGGGGCAAAGTAGCTCTCAGGGACCTCTTCTGTAAGGGCACTAATTTCATGCATGGGTGTTTAGCTCTCATGACCTAATCATCTCCTAATTGCCCCATCACACTGGGAGTTAGGTTTCCACACGTGTATTTTGGGGGATCACAAACATTCAGACCACAGCACATGTCATCTTCATTTTATGCTTCATTTTATGGTAGGCTGAATAATGGCTCCTTAAAGATTCCCACATCCTAATTCTCAAATCTGTGAATGTTAACTTACATGGCAAAAGGTACCTTGCAGACACAATTAAATTGTGACTAAGATAATCCTATAATCCTGGGATATCCAGGTGGACCCAATGTAGTCACTAGGGTACTTACTAGAGGGAGGTAGGAGGATCAGAGTGAGAAGCAGGATGTATGAAAATGGAAGCAAGAGGTTGAAATCATTCAAGGAAGGGCCACAAGCCAAGAAATTGAAAAAAGAAAGAAAACAAATTCTCCCCTAAAGGCTCCAGAAGGAGCACATCCCCACCAACCCCTTGATTTTAGATTTTTGACTCCAGAGCTATAAGAAATATTTATTTAACATGGCATTAAATATTGCAGAATATCCCATCCTCCGGATGCATCATGATTTATAAATAATTTCACGTAGGGATAGTTTGACTTCTTCGTTTCCAATTTGGATACCTTTTATGGCTTTTTTGTGACTTATTGCACTGGCTAGTGCTATGTTGAATAAGAGTGGGAAAATTGGCTATCCTTGTCTTGTTCCAGATCTCAGAGGAAAAGCCTCCAATTTTTGTCCATTCAGTGTGATATTGGCCATGGGTTTATCATATATGGACTTTATTTGGTTGAGGTACATTTCTTCTATACGTAGTTTGTTGAGTGTTTTTGTCATGAAGCGGTATCGGATTTTATTAAATGTTTTTTCTGCATCTATTGAAATGATCTTATGGGTTTTTTCTCCTTCATTTTATTGATGTAACATATCATGTTATTGATTCGTGTATGTTAAACCATCCTTGCATCCCTGGAATGAATCACACTTGACAATGGTGAATGATCTTGTAATGTGTTGCTGGATTCTGTTTGTTAGAATTTCGTTGAGGATCTCTGCATCTGTGTTTATTAGGAATATTGGTCTGTAATTTTCTTTTTTGTTGTATCTTTTCCAGGTTTGAGTATAAAGTTAATGTCGGCCTTGTATATTGAGTTTGGAAGTATTCCCTCCTCTTCAATATTTTGGAAGCATTTGAGAAGAATTGGCATTACTTCTTTAAATTTTTGTTAGAACTTGGCAGTGAAACCATCTGGTCCTGGGTTTTCTTTGTTGGGAGACTTTTTATTAGTGCTTCAATCGTGTTACTTATTATTGTTCTATTTAGGTTTTCTAGTTCGTTATGATTCAACCTCGGTAAGTTGTAGGTGCCTAGGAATTTATCCATTTCTTCTAGGTTTTCTAGATTGTTCACATATAGTTGTTCACAGTAGTCCATTATGATCCTTTGCATTTCTGTAGTATTGGTTATAATGTCTCCTTTTTCATTTCTGATTTTATTTATTTGAGTCTTCATTAGCTAAAAGTCTGTTGATTTTGTTATCTTTTCAGAAAACCAACTGTATGTTTCATGGATCTTTTGTACTGTTTTTTGAACTTCTAATTCATCTATTTTTGCTCTAATCTGTGTTACTTCTCTCTTTCTACTGATTTTGGGTTTCATTTGTTCTTGTTTTTCTAATTCCTGGAGATGTAATGTTAAGTTGTTTATTTGAAGCCTTTCTTTCTTTTTTTTTGGTACTCATTTATTGCTATAAACTTCCCTCTTAGAACTGATTTTCCTGTATCCCATAGGTTCTAGTAAGTTGTGTTTTCATTTTCATTTGTCTCTAGAAAATTTTTAATTTCCTTTTTGATATCTTCATTAGTTGTTTAGGAGAATGTTGTTTAATTTTCATGTATTTGTACTGTTTCTAGTGTCCCCTTTCTTGTTGATTTTTAGTTTTATACCATTGTAGTCAGACAAGGTGGTTGATATGATTTCAATTTTTAAAAATTTGTTGCAGCTTGTTTTGTGACCTAATATATTGTCTATTCTAGATAATGTTCCATATACAGCTGAGAAGAATGTGTATTCTGTAGCTGTAGAATGAAATGTACTATAAATGTTCACTAGATAAAGTCATCCTAAAAAAGAGATTAATTTTGATGTTTCCTGGTTAATTTTCTGTCTGGATGATCTGTGCTTTGCTGAAAGTGAGGTATTAAAGTCCCAGCCATTAGTGTGTTGGAGTATATCTCTCCCATTAGATCCAGTAGTAATTACTTTATATAACTGGGTGCTCTGTAGTTGGGACTCATATATTTAGAATTCTTATATCCTTTTGTCGAATTGGTCCCTTTATTATTATCTAATGACCTTTGACAAAGGTGTCAAGAATATACAGTGGGGAAAAGACAGCCTCTTCAACAAATGGTGCTGAGAATACTGGATATCCACATGCAGAAGATTAAAACTAGACCCCTATCTCTCACAATACACAAAACTCAACTCCAAACGAATTAAAGACATAAATTTAATATCTGAAACTATGAATCTACTAGAAGAAAGCGTAAGGAACACACTACACAAAATGGGAGTGAGCAGCACCTTTTTGAATGAGACCACAAAGTCACAGGCAACTCAAGCAAAAATACACAAAAGGGACTACATCAAACTGAAAAGCTTCTGCACAGCAAGGAACACTATCAGCAAAGTGAAGAGACAACCTTCAGAATTGGAGAAAGATAGTGTTTGCAAACTACACATCAGACAAGGGGCTAATAATCAGATACGTAAAGAACCCAATTAAAAAATGGGCAAAGGACCTGAATAGACATTTCTCGAAAAAAGTCATACAAATGGTCAACAAGCACACGAAAAAATACTCAAAATCAGTAATCATCAGAGAAATGCAAATTAAAGCCACAAAGAGATACCATCTCATCTCAGTTAGAATGGCTATTTTGAACAAGAAAATAATAGCAAGCACTGGTGAGAATGCAGAGAAAAGTGAGCACACCTACATTGTGGGTGGAAAATTGGTACAACCATTGTGGAACACAGTATGGAGGAATAAAACTATAACTACCTTATGAACCAACTGTCCCACTACTGGGTATATATCTGAAGGTAATGAAATCGATATGTCAAAAGACACCTGTGCTTCCATGTTCATTGCCATGCTATTCACAATAGCCAAGAGATAGAATCAATCCAAATGCCCATCAGTGGATGAACGGATAAAAAAATGTGGTATATACACACAGTAAAATACTATTGAGCTCTAGGAAGAAATGCTATCCTATCTTTTGCAGCAACATGGATGGAACTGGAAACCATGATGTTAAGTGAAGTAAGCCAGGCACAAAAAGACAAATACTGCATCGTCTCACTTATATGTGGAATCCAAAAAAAGAAAAAGAGAAAAAATAGTTCTCACAGAAGTAGAGAGTAGATTAATGGCCATCAGAGGCTGGTGGAGGGAGAAGAAGGGGTGGACTAGTGGGCACAAAACTATGCTATCTACCCTAAGTGAATCATTGTGCAAAATAGGTAAGTATTGAAATAACACACTGTACCCCACAAAAGTGAATATAGGTAAAATTGAAAAAATAAAAAAAAATTATATATTCCAATCTGTCAGCATTTCTCCTTGTGAGTACTAAAAGCACATTTAATATATTTTATCTAGGTGGCAGTTAAACACAGTGATTAAAGTGAATAGGTACTTTAATTTAATGTTCTAAATGGTCCTTTTCTTTAATGTCATTTGTTACTTTTATCTAGTTCTTCCCCATTGAATTATGCTATGTAATTTGTGGTACCAGTATCAATTATTTTTATTGTAACTTTATAATACAACTTAATATTTAGTAGATAAAATATTTTGTTTTAATATTTCAACTTTCAGAAAATGATTTAGCTGTTCCATACTACTACTTTTTGTCCTTGATGTAATTTGTAATTTATATTCATTACCTTCACATATACACACTTACAAGTTTTGGTTGAGATTTTGGTTGAACTTCTGATGTATTTTGAGAAGACAGAAAATTTTACATATTTAAGGTTCCCTAAAGGGAAAATGTTAAGTCTTGGATGCAGTCTTTTCTTACTAAGATTGTTTCTAATGTTTTATTATTTTGACTTCTTTTTGAAATGATTTTTTTGTTTATAAAATATTAGTAACAAGTATAAAGAAATTTGACTTTTGTGCATTTTTTACACTCAGCTATTTTGCTTAACTCAATAAACCTGAATTTTCTCAGGATTTTGGAATATATAATTATATAATTTGCAAACAGTGATATGATTATTTTGTCCATTATTTCTAATTTATAAATTATATATTGTTCGGAACTTCCTGAGTGATGTTAAGTAATAATAATGGTTTTTAGATACTGTTGTGTTTTTTTTTTTTTTTTTTAATGAAGTTTATGGCACCACTCAGTACAGCAAATGACTTCCTCTTGTCCGCAAGCCATTGCATTGGTTCCATAACCAGTATCTTAGGAACTTGTGGTCATGTTATCCATCAAAGCAATGATCTTAGTTTTCTAACCAAGTTCTGTTTTGCTGTAATACTTGAACTAGATCTTTCAAAAATAATGCTAAATAATGATGCTAGACCATAGTAATAAAAATGACAATAAAGATCCATCTTTAGTGAATTCTGGCTGTTGGTTTAAAATATATCACCTTCTACCCCTTTCTACAAGTCCTACTGCAGGTCTGAAGATTGAATATTGAATGTGTTTTTCAGCCCCTACAAATACATGCATGATGTTTTTCACTTGGCTGCATTGATGTGTTGCATAATATACACATTAGTCATCTTTGCAATTATTTTGGCTGCTGATATATAGAAAGTCTAAATATTTTGAAATTATAATTAAAATTTTCTCTATAAGTGAATAGCTACATAGTCATAAAGAGTTTTTTTTTTATTTTTAGTGAGTGGATTTCATCAACTTTTTTGATGTGTTAAATAAGTGTGTGTTAAAATCTTATTTCCAGGTTTATTGCATTATGTTTAAATTAATATTGTAAGAACAATTTCAAGGTTTTGGATGAATCCTTTGTAGATTTTTTTCATATGCTAGAAAATGAAAAATTCATAAAGATGAGAATATTAAATTTGTTTTAACTAGGCTTCTTCATGATACTACTAAAATTATTATATATTTACTTGTTTCTTGCCTTCTTTATCAGCATTTGACCCAAAAAATGTGTTGAAATATCTTGTAACAATAGAAGTTCTATCCATTTATTTGTATTTCTAAAGTTTTGATTTCTACATTTTGATGCTCTTAATACGTACATAAAGATTCACAGTTAATATGTTTGTTGCAGTAAATCTTTTATAAATATAAAAGCCCCTGTGAATCACTTCAAACCATATTCTTCTGAATTCTACTATGTTGGAAATTCATATTGCCAACTCTACGTTATATGTTTATTTGCCTGCCACATATTCATGCTTAAAGGTTTAAAAAATAAAATGTAATTATATTCAAAATGCATAGAATTTGAAAATAGTTTCTGTTAGGCAGTAAATACTAAAATATTTTCATATGTTTCAAAAGTTATAATTCTCAAACCTTCAAACACATTAAAACTAAGGGCTAGCCAGTTAGTTCAGTTGGTTAGAGCACAGCTTTATAACACCAAGGTCACGGGTTCCGGTCCCCCTACCAGACAGCAACACACATACACAAGTATTAAAATTAATAGGCAAATACTTAGTACAATAACTAAATATCAACATTTAATCAAAATTATGTGAATAATGCTGAAACTTTTTATTTTCAAATGTTATTTAGATTTAAAATATTCCTCATCTTCCATGCACAACAACTGTAAGGTGTAGCTGCCTGCTAGCCACATGCGATGTGAAGAAACTAAAATTGAACACAAACAAAAGAAAGACAATGGACACCTGTCATCACTGGGAAACAATACTTTGTTATGCAAGAATCTATTGCATTTACGCTTTCTGAGAGAAAGGATTTTCAAGTTATTTAGTTTATTTTTTTTCCATTTCCACTCCCACAAACTTTCATTACATTTGTATTAAGAAACATTTTGTTTCTAGGACTTGGAGGCAAGAGCATGGAGACACATTTCCCTTGGTCTTCTTGAAGAGCATAGTCATGAGAGTGAATGTTTAGGATTACAGGATTGACCTCTGTCTGTACTCAGTGACAGAATCAGAATGAGAGTGTGTTCATGTCTTCCACAATACAATTTTTTGATTGGGTGTGTTTGTAAAATCCTAGACTTTCTCAAGTGTGGGCTCTGGGCAGGGATCCTTCTTTTCCAGGTCAAAGAGTGGTCCTAGGAATGAATGTGTGTTGAATTGGGAGCCTGTGCAGGGTACTGAGGGAGAGACAGACTACTTACCTTCTTTTAGGCTATGCATTGCTTTGTTTCAAACCTGAAAAGATGCATGTACTGTTAATCTAGTTTTTTTTTTTAATTGAGGTCAAAAACACATAACCTTTCTTATCTTAAAGAATTTTAAGAGTAAAGTACAATAGTACTAACTGTATGGATATTATGTGCAACTGATCTCTAGAACTTTTTCATCTTGCAAAACTGAAACTCTGTATCTTTCTGTTTCTCTTTCTAAGTATTCGACTATTTTAGATATCTCACCTAAGTAGAATCATGGAGTATTTGTCTTTTTATGACTGGCTTATTGCACATAGCATACCGTCCTCAAGATTCATCCATGTTCTAGTATATAACAGAATTTCCTCATTTTTCTGAGGTTGAATTGTTACCGGCATCCAGATCCCACTGCTCTCTGCTCAGAAACAAAAGACTCATCAGTCTTAAATGTTGGTGTGAGGCAGGAAATGTATTATCAGACATCTGAGACAGGCTAGAACTCTCTCTCCACGTGAGGTTTTGGGTAGGATTTATTTATTTTTTATTGGTTTATATATTTGTGGTGTTCAGAATCGAATATCCATGCATGTATACATGTATAGGTGGTGATCAAATCAGGATAATTAGTATACTCATGTTTACAAAACACAGTCAATCTTTGGGACCCTTAACTAGTTTCTTACCAACCCCCTTCCACATCCCTCCCCCTTTCCCACCTCTAATAATCACAGTTCTGTTCTCTCTTTTTGTTTTTGAAAATTTAGTGTATTATTGTGATTGTTTCTCTTCCTTCCTTCCTTCCATCCTTCCTTTCTTATTTCTTTTCTTTCTGTATTTTAGCTCCCACTTTTGAGTGAGGACATGTGGTATTTCTCCTTCTGTGCCTGGCTTATTTCACTTAAAATAATTTTCTCTAAGTTCATCCATGTTGCTGCAAATGGCAGAATTTCATTCTTTTTTATGGCAGAGTAGTATTTCATTGAGTACACGTACCACATTTTCCTTATCCAGTCATCTGTCAATGTACATTTAGATGGCTTCAAACTCTTGGCTATTGTAAATAGAGCTGCAATAAACATGGGAGTGCTGGTATTCCTTTGAAATGATAATTTCCATTCCTTCGGGTATGAACCCAGCAATCCCATTGTATGGCAGTTCTATCTATAGCTGAGGAACCTCCATACTGTTTTACATAATGGCTGCACTAATTTACAGTCCCACTGACAGTGTAGGAGGGTTCCCCTTTCTCCACATCCTTGCCAGCATTTTTTATTCTCTTTTTAATAGTAGCCAGTCTAACTAGGGTGAAATGATATGTCAATGTGGTTTTGATTTGCATTTCCCAGATGCTGTATGATGTTGAACATTTTTCATGTGTCTGTTGGCCATTTGTATATCTTCCTTTGAGAGATGTCTGTTGAGCTCCTTGTACCCACTTTTTAATTGGGTTACTTCTTTTCTTGCTGTTGAGTTGTTTCAGTTCTTTGTATATTCTGGGTATTAATCCCTTGTCAGTTGCATAGTTTGCAAATATTTTCTCCCATTCTGTAAGTTGTCTTTTCACTCTTTAGAGAGGAGCTGAGGGAATGGATCATGGGAAATGAAAAGCAGGAGGGAGGGGGACAAGCAAGGGGGCAAGACTCATCTGGTTTCTGCTCCTGTCCTTGTTGTTATCTCATGGTCTTGCTGGGGGCGTGGAATCAGCATAGCTTTATGGATGTCTTCCTTGGTTTCCCTTAGACAGTATGTGCAAGTCTACAGCTTGAGGATGATTGGAAAACAACTTTATAGTCATGTAAATAATGCCATCTCGCTCCATAATCAAGGTTCAAAATATCAAATAACCATGGGAAAAGAGAGAACTCAGAGAAATGCATGCTAAGAAAAAAACAGTGTCCTTTAAAAATCTTTTAAAGCACATGTGGTTTCAGATCATAACATGGTGATAGATTTTGGATGTGTTGTCTCCCCAAAACTCGTGGAAATCTGATCCCCAATGTGGCAGTGTTGGGAACTGTTTGAATCATGGGGGTGGATCCCTCATGAAAGGATTAATCCTCTTCCCGGGGAGTGGGGATAGTGAATGGGTTCTCACCTTATTAATTCCCGTGGGAGCTGGTTGTTTAAAAAGACCCTGGCACCGCCCCTCCCTCTTTCATGCTGCTTCTGGCCATGTGATCTTCTCGTACCCACTGGCTGCCTGCTGTTTTCTGCCATGAGTAGAACAGCCTGAGGTCCATGCCAGGATGCAGCTGTCCTAGAATCATAAGTCAAATAAACCTCTGTTCATTATAAATTTACAGTCTCACTTATTCTGTTATAGCAACACAAAAATGGACTAATACACATGGCTTCAGTCCTGCTCAATTCATCAGAATAATATTTCATTGTCTCTCTCTCTATATATATGCCATATTTTCTTTAAACATTCATCTGTTGATGGATATTTAGTTCACTTTCACATCTTTAATGTTGTGAAAAATAGTACAATGAACATGGGTGTTCAATAGTCTTTGAGATCCTGTTTTCAGTTCTTTGGATAAAAATCTAGAAGGAGGATTGCTGGATCATATGGCAGTTCTATTTTAAATTTTAAGAACTTCTCTACTGTTTTCCATGGTGGCTGCATCAGTTTACATTCCTACCAACAGCGAACAAGGGTACTAATTTCTCCACATCCTCACCAACACTTATTTTTATTTTTTTGATAATTGCCATTCTAACTAATGTGAGATGATATCTCATTGTGGTTTAATTTGTGTTTCCCTGATGATTAGTGATGCTGGACATTTCTTTCCTATTCCACTTGGACATTTGTGTATCTTCTTTGGAGACAAATCTATTTAAGGCCTTTATCCATTTTTAATTGGTTTATCATATTTTGTTGTTGAGTTGTAGGTATTATTTACATATTCTAGATATTAACCCCTTATCATATATAAGGTTTGAAAAAATTTCCCCCGTTCTATAGGGTGCTTTTTCACTCTATTAATTGTTTTATTTGATGAACAGAAATTTTTGTTTGTTGTAATCCCATTTGTTTACTTTTGCTTTTGTTGCCGGTATTTTTGGTGTCATATTTAAGAAATCCAATGCCATAAAGTTTTTTCCCTACTTTTCTTCCTAGTTTTACAGTTTCAGGTCCTACCTATAGGATTTTAATATATTTTGAATTAATTTTTGTATTTTAGGTAAGGGGAGAACTTCCAGGAAGATGGCAGACTAGAGGTGCCCAGGGCACATTCCTCCCACAGAAGAAGATCAAAACGGGTCCACTACCACTGCCTCTGCAGTTGCTGGAGGCATTGTCCAGTCCCAGAACTGTCACCCATTGCAGAGCAGCCCCCCCACAGAGCAGCAGTGCTGTGATTGACCATCACTGCGGCCACGGACTCCACAGATGTGAGGGAGGCAATTCTGCGACTGGTACTGCTGCAGCTGCCATGAGGTAACCCCACTGCCACTACAGACACTGCAGATGCCATGGAGGCAGTTACAGACACCAACACCAGCTGCCGCCACTGTGGGGTAACCCTATTAATGCTGCAGACACCATAGCTGCATGCACCAATGCTGTGGACACTGTAGCCATGTAGGCAGCTGCTGCAACCACCAGTGCTGCAGTTGTCACCACCACCAGCACCACCAGGCAGCCATTATCATTGTTTGAGCAGCACACCACTTCCTTGTGAATTGATCTTTTTATCATTATATAAAGTCCTTGTTTGTCTTTTATTACAGTTTTTGTTTTAGAGTCTATTTTATCTAATGGAAGTATGGCCACCCTGCTCTCTTTAGGTTACAATTTGTATGGAGTACCTTTTATCATTCTTTGAACCTATGTATGCCATTATATCTAAGGTGATTCTCTTATAGACAACAAATAATTGGATCTTTTTTATTTACTCAATCACTCTATATCTTTTGAGATGGGAGTTTAATTTATTTACATTTAAAGTAATTACTGATAGAGACAGAATTACTATTGAAATCTTTTAAATGGTTTTCTGTAGGTCTTATAGTTATTTTGTTACTCTTTTCCTCTCTTACTGCCTTTCTTTGTGTTTTGTTGATACTTTTTAGCCTTGATTCCTTTGTCTTTTGTGTGTGTGTGTGTGTTTGTATGTGTGTACATCTCTTTTATATGTGCATCTTAATAGGCATTTTATTTGGGGTATCATGATGATTACATAAAACATCTTATAGTTATGACAATCTATTTTAAACTGATAGCTTAACTTCAACTGCATATTAAAATGCTTCTTTATGTCACCCCCTACACATTATCAATGTCACAAATTATATCTTTTTATATTTTGTATCCATTTACATAGTTTTATATAATAATTATTGTTTTTATTTTTTAAATTCTATACCTGAATTAAAAATGACTTATCTACCACCATTACAGTATTATAGGATTCTGTACTGTCTATATATTTATCTCTCCCAGAAAGCTTTATATTTTTGTATGCTTTCATTTTGCTGTCTAGTGTCTTTTTATTTCAACTTGAAGAGATCCCTTCAGCAATTCTTATAAGGTAGATGTAGTGGTGATGGACTTTCTTTGTCTGAGAAGGTATTTATTTCTCTCTCTCTCTCTTTTTTTTTTTTTTTTGGTTTTTTTTAATGACATTTATGATAGACATAGTATTTTTGGTTTGCATTTTTTTTTTTTTACCACATTCCATATATCATTCCACCTCTGCTAACCTGTAATATTTCTTGTAGGAAATCCACTGATATTTTATGGAAAATTTTTGTACATGACAAGTAGTTTTTCTTTTGCTGCTTTCGTGATTCTCCCTCTGCCTTTGACTTTTGACAGCTTGATTATAATGTGTCTCAGTATGTGTCTCTTTGTGTAGCTAGAGTACTTTGAGCTTCTTAAATTTGAATTTTTATTTCCTTCATCAAATTTGGGATATTTTTAATGATTTATTTTTTCAAATATGCCCTCAGTTCCATTCTTTCTCTCTTTTCTGTCTGAGATTTTCATAATGTGCATATTGGTCTGCTTGATGGTGTCCCTTAAGTCCCTTAGGCTTTCATCACTTTATTCATCTTTTTTCTTTTTTTCCCCTATTTGATAATTTCAAATGTCCTTTCTTTAAGTTCACTGATTCTTCTGTTTGATCAAGTTTGCTGTTGATCCCTCTAGTGAATATTTTAGTTCAGTTATTATATTCACTGGATATTTTTAGCTGTATTTTTCAGCTCGTGAATTTCTCTTTGTTTCTTTTTTATAGTTTCTATCTCTTTGCTGATATTTTCATTTTGTTCTTGCATCATCTTCCTGATTGCCTTTAGTTTTCTATCTGTGCTCTCCTGCAGCACATTGAGTCGTTTTAAGATGGTTATTTTGCATTATTAGATTCCTAGATTATTAGCTTCTTAGATTCTTTCTAGTTTCTGAAGATCTATTTATTTATTTATTTTTTGCTGAGCCATGCTTCTCTGTTTCTTCATATGTCTTGTTATTTTTTTTTGTTGTGATTTGTGCATTTGAAAAAGTAGCCACCTTTCTTAGTCTTTTTAGACTGGCTCTGTACAGGGGAACACATTTGCCAACCAGCCCAGCTAGAGATTTCGGGTCCTCTCAAATCTTTCATGGAAATGCATTTTCTCTGTGCTTGTGTGTGTAATTTCCCAATTTGAAAGATTTGCTGGAGGGTTTTCAGGAGCATGTAGTCTCTTGCTCCCTCTGATGGATGTCTGCAGTACTGCAGGCTCTCTTTAACAGCCACAAACCACTGAACTTCCTTTTTTCTCTGTATCCCACAGACATCCAAAACTATACTGGTTCCATCAATGCTGTGAATCAGGTAAGACAGAAACCAATCCATTGGGCATCCTCCCCCCCCTAAACTGGTACTCTTCCTTTGTTCTCCCAAAGAAGAAGATAAGAGTTGGGCTCTTCCTGCCAGTTACAACCTGTGCTGGGTTGGAGGACGAGCTGACACAATTGAAATGAAATGGTTTTTCCTCATCCATTTCAACAAGGCTGTTCTTGGCTTTGCTCTGTAGAGAAATGAGGTCTAGGGCTCCCTATTCTGCCATCTAGCTGACTTCACTCAATCTATTTAATTCAACTTCTTATCAGGCTTATATTACTTGAAATATCTCCTAGAGTCTGACTATAGATTGTAAGATCCAATATTTTGTATTTATGATTTTCCCTATGTTTCGAGATATACATAAATAGAATCTTAAAGGTTGAAGAATGGAATCCTGGAAAATTAACCTATCCATCAATAGTTGGATATATACATTTTTACTTTGAATATTGTATTAGGAAAATTCTTCATCTATCTCCTATTTACGCCCATTTTGATGAGATTTAAAAAATAACTTGTTCTCTTACTGATCAGAAGACGCAGGATATTGAACAATTAGTCCAATGTACAAGTGATTCATTGCTAGCTTATCTATTTTCTGGGTAACAATCAGATTCTCTGTCAAATTTTGACTTAAGAAAAAGAAACGATAAAAGTTCAAATATTATTGGGGCATGCAAAACAGCTGTAAGGTTAGGTGACGCTTAGAACTACAAACAGTTTTAACAATTTACTTGCTGAAAAGTAAACAGAGAAGTCAGCTCTTCGGTTACAGAATAGTAAAGCAAACACACACACACAAACAAAGGAATTTATTGGTCTATTTTTACTCTGTGTGTGTATGTATATAGCCTCAAAATCTCAGTGGTCTAAAATAACTATCATTTTTTGCATGCAAATTTGTAAGTGACCAGTGGTTTAGCTGATATAGACAAGACAGTGGTAGGCTAGGCTGAACTTCAGGCCATGTGTCTCCATGTGGCTTTATTCTGGGCTCCAGGTTAATGGGGCAGTGGCTAACTGAGGTGTGCTTTCCTCATGGCAAATTAAAGCAGCACAAGAGAGCAAGCCAAACATGAAAATTATCCAAACCACAAAAACTATCCCTAGTTGCTAACATTTCAGTGACTAAAGCAAGATATATAGCTAATCCCAACATTATCAAGTTGAAAAACATATCTACTTAGCCCATACTAACAGAAGGGTCTACAAAGGCATGTGACAAAAAAACACTTGGTATAGTATAGAAAGGGTAAAGCATTGGGAACAATAATTCACTGTTCCTTGAGATAATGATGCAGAGACAAAGAGAAAGAGAAAAGGAGAGAAGGGAGAACAAATCATTTCCAGTCCATGTAACACCTGCATATACCTCTTGCAAATAGATATGCCAAGATTCTTCTAGTGCCTCCCACTAACCTACATGAATTTAAGTAGACCAAAGGATTTCTAAACAAGGGAGATATTTGATTTTAGCTAATTTTGAATAAAATATATATTAAATAGGAATTATCTTAAATTTTCCCTAAATTAAACTAATTATAAGAAAGTATAAAAACACAACATGAATTGATCACATAGTCTTCCACCTGTCTGAAGTCTTACTTTTGATATTTGTATAACTCTTAAGGCTTTCAGTTACTTTGGAGTATTTTGTTTAAAAAACCTCTTGAAAGAAGATGCAGATGCACCTGCTGCTGAGTTCCCCACCCACCACTCTCTCTTCTCTCATGCATGGAGAAATGAAGGAGGAACACTCTACTTTTACAAATATTTTTATAAAATTGCAAGGTATCTTTACAATTTTCATTGTGTTTAGGACATCAGTAATATAGAGAAATCATCAAAATCTTTACCCCTTTATTTACCTGCCTTACAAAGAAAAAGCAAAGTTTAAGCATTTCATTGGGTACTTTTCAATACAGAATACACGAACAGAAACCATCTAAAAAAAGTTTTACAATTTCTTATGACTTTTTGAGGAACTTTAAAGGAAATATTGAGAATATATGGCCTGAGAATACAATGACTTAAGACAGAAAATTTAAAAATCAATTGGTTTTATGAGGTTATGGCTCTGATTTTCAAAATGTGGGAATTTCTAAAATGAAAGAGCTTAATTTTTTAGTGTTCATTTTTTATTGGTTTTTCTAAACTCCTAAAGCAAAAGCTATAAAGAAGGACATAAGAAACAAAAAGGTGTGCAGCACAAAATATTAATACAGTAATTTCTTGTACTTTTATTATTCCTTCAGTACTCCAAGTACTTTTTAGGCAATATTTAAATCTTATATCACTTTGAGAAGGGCTATTGAGCTAGTCATTAAAATCTAATTTTTAGTTATGACCTCTATAAGAAATCTTGTCTAAAGTTCTTCCATAGTTTTATAAAATTAATCCATTGAGTGCTGTATATTGTCATAGGCTATGTTGCCTGAATATTCTCTACCAGGAGATAAAAAGAATGAAATGAATAAATAGTAGAGTGTTGTTGCATTTAAACAAAAATCTTTCATAAACACTTAGACCCATGAACATGTTTAACAATTAAGAAATTGAAATGACCCCCTACTTCATGATTTACTTTACATGCCTACTATATATCTTTAAGTAAGAGGTTCTTAATCTTTCAGGGGTTATTCTAAAGATTGAATGTCCCCTCAAAACTCACTGAAGCTTAATCCCCATTTTAACAGTGTTAAGTGGGTGGGAAATCAAACTATGGCAGTGTAGAAAGGTGGGCCCTTTAAGAGCTGATTGGATTGTGATGATTATGCCCTCGTGAATGGGTAAATCCATTTGTGGGGTAATGGGTTGCTACGAGAATGGTGGCTTTATAAGGAAAGCACATGAAAGAGCTCTTGCCATTCTTACCATGTGATAGGCTGTTGTACCACGGGGCCCTATTCAGAGCTACTCCCAAGAAGAAGGATCTCGTCATATGTGCTTGCCCTGCCCAGGCACAGTTCACCATCTTTTGGGTCCTAACGCATGCAAATCAGTCATCTGGGTTCTCCAGAGAGACAGAACCAATAGGATAGGTATATAAATACGTGAGAGGGGATTTATTAGGGGAATTAACTTACACAATTTTGAAAGTTAATTTGGCTGAGGAGTCCAACAATAGGCTGTCTGCAAACAGGATGCTAGCAGTGTGGCTCAGTCCAAGTCCAAGGGCATCAGAATCAGGGAACCCAATGGTGCCCTTGGTGTAAGTCCTGGATCTCAAAAGCTGGAGTCTCAAGTTCTAACGTCCATGAACAAGAGAGCAGAGTGTATCCTAGCTCCAATGGATAGAGAGAGTGATTCACCTTTTTTCTCTGATTTTGCTCTCTCCAGTGCCCCGTGGATTGAATGGTTCCAGCCCACATTGAGGGCAGATCTTTCCCATCCAGTCCATTCAGGCCTGCATGCTAATCTCTTCTGGAAACACCCTCATGGACATACCTAAAAAGACAGCTTTACCAGGTTTCTTGGAATTCCTTAATCTAATCAAGTTGACACTGTCCTTTTTTTTTGGTCCTTGTAATAAAATTGTGTATTAGTCCATTTTGTGTTGCTATAACAGAATACCTGAGATTGGGCAATTTATAAAGAAAACAAAATTTATTGCTTACAGTTTCTGAGGCTGTGAGGTCCCAAGTCCATCTGGTGGTGGTGACAGTGACCCAGGGATCTAACATTGCAAGATGGTGGAAGCAGAGAGAGCAGAGAGAGAGAAACTAACCTGCTCATTCACTCTCCTTTTAAATCCCTCCAAACCATGCCCATGACCAACATTTTTAATCCATTCACTATGGCATGGTCCTACAATCTAATCACCTCTTCAAGGCCCCACCTTTCAATTACCATAATAGGGTTTCCCACCATCTTAACCATCACAGTGGGGGTTAAGTTTCTAATACATAAAACTTGGGGGACACAATTCAAGCTTCATTGAGTTTTGGGGGAACATAATTCAATCCACTACAGACAGTTAGGGAAGTGAGGCACATATTATCATTAGCCCCATCTCATTTTGTAGGTATGAATCAAGAAGTTAAGTAAATTGTCCAAGGTGATTCCAATAGTAATCTTTAGAGCATGGACTCAGATTCCGTTGTCTTATATCAGGCCACAATGGGGTACATTTAAATGAATGAATGAATGAGTGAATAAATAAATAATGTGAAGGCACTCTGAATTTATCGCACACATTGTACTATTTTTTGAAAGGCTCTTATGGAATCATTCATTACTTGGCTCACTTACAGATATTGAGTGACTCTGTGGTGTGCGTGGTTTGCCTTAGATGCTCTATTTTACAGCCAAGAGCACAGTCCTAGTGTGACTGGAGTTTATGGCAGAGAGTGGGCTGTCACATCATATTATTTGTCTGCTATGGCTCATTCAAAGTCAACATATCAGAAAAGTTAATATTTTTGATATGCATACTAAAATTTTGTTTAAGTCATTTAACCATTTCAGATGTGAAAATGGACCAAAGATAATGCACTTAGTAGAAAATGTTCTCTAAATAGTTTTTCTGTAATTGTGATTAAGTATAGATTTTTCCACATCTCTCTTACTGGTAGTTTATAAGAGGATTGTCTCAGTTATTGACTTGTAACAGAATAAAGTCAGCTGGCACAATCTAGAATAATTTTTAAAAAACTAGACCACATTGTGTTAAACTGGCTGGAACTTGTTCAAATATAAGATCTCATAAAGACTACCACCTTGTATAGAAGGATTAATTAGGTATTTCTCAGGTATTACAAACTCTTTCATTGAAAATTTGAAACTGCTTGTGTGATTGCTTAGTGTTTTCAGATGTGGGAGGGGGATAGTGACGAGCCTGCTACTAAGATCCATGTAGTAGATTGACATTATTTCAATTCTACAACTCCAGCACAAGTGTTTTGTAGATGAAGCTTATTGCTAAAGGCACACAAATGAAGTTCTAATGCAAAAAGAATTAGTGTAGATAGATCTCTGTTTTGCCAACAAACTTCAAAGAGATGAAGGATGAAGTCTAAATTAATTGATGAATAAACATACCAGTTGTTCTTGAACATTCAATGTATTAACATTCCAAGGTTGCCTTGAATTGATAAATATTGAGATTTTTTTTAGTTGAAATGATTTACTGAGCCACTGTTATTTACCTTTGCATAGCTACAAGAATAAAATCTTCAGAAGCTAGAGTTAAGAAGCAAAAGTGTATACTTTTCACAATCAAAATAAAATATTATGGGCCTAGAGCCAAGAACATTTTTTAGACTTATTTTATGTGCCTTAACCACCTAAAATTCTTTCTAAAGTACTTTCAATTCATCTTTTTGAACTAATGGCTTTACCTTTTAATGAGAAATTGACATTTTTTTTTCTTAAATAGGAAACACAGTGTTCTTTGCTTAGCTCTCTAAAGACATAGACGTACACTTTTATGTGTATTGAAGACAAGAACTTGTGGAAAATTTATTTCATGGATGTTAGACGGAAAATCTGTTTCTACAGGAAAGCAGGCTTCCCTTGAGTTTACTAAGCCATATTCTTCAAATAAATAAGATATTTTATGGAAGTGTAACCTGAATATCCCCCTAAAAGGGACATTTAAAAAAACCCATTCAAACACTTATCCCTACAGTTGTTGGAAGTCCACATCACTCCTCCCCATATTCCTGATGCCATGGGGTCATGGTATCTACCAGGGTTGCTCCATCTGGGCTCACCTTGGTTTATCTGTCTTTTTCCTTTTTCTTACTGCTAGAATCTGCTTGGTTTTATCCACTTTCTCCTAAAGGTGAATACTTGCATACTTATCCCCATTTAATTTTCCAAGGCACAACTACAGAATATTTATTATATTTATACAACTTTCCCTGAAGTTTGAGGGTAACTGAGTTATAGAAAAAAAAAAATGAAATAACTTAAACTGATGATTAGACCCCTCTATTCCTATTCAACCATTTGCTCCATGGGGGAGTCCATTCCTAGACATGGTCCATAGTCTAGTCCTCAAACCAGCCTGTTGGAACCCTAGGTTCTCCTAACAGACTGTATTCTCATTTCTTCTCTTTACCTTAGTTTCAGCCTGCTAACAATTGATCCCAATGGTTTTTTAAGGTAAACTATATTTTACATAGAGAATGTGGCTTATTTCATACATTCTTACATATTTGTAATTGGCTTGTGGTTAATTCTTCCACAATGTACATGTGTGCTAGAAAGGAATGTATGATTTTATGTAGCTCAGGATTACGTGCAAAGCTATTTGATCAAGTTTATTACCTGTGTTATTTAAAATTCTTGTGGCTTAACTAAATTTTAGGGTTTTTCTGGTTTACAATTTTCTAAGATAGCTGGGTAAAAAATTCCCCAACATGAATGTGTATTATTCAATATCTCCTTTTTATTCTATACATTTTGCTGTACATAATTTTTTATTGGTTATGAATATTCATGTGATGCAAAGCTGATTGTCACCCCTCATGCCCATGATGAGAGGGCCAGATTCATACTGGCAGCATAGCCATTACCACAAATTGCATTTGTGCCCCATGTCCCCCACCCAATTACCCCCAACCTCCCTCTCCCTCTGCCTCCCCCCCAAAACCATTTTGTAGCCCAAGGAATATTCTCTCCCTCTGCAAGTCCAGTGCAATACTGTGGTCTTTCTTTCCTGCCTTCTTCTCTCTCAGCTCCCACAAATGAGTGAGCACATGCAGTATTTATCCATCTATGCTTTGCTTATTTCACTCAACCTGACTTTCTCCAGGCTCATCCATGTTGTTGCAAATGGGAGAATTTCATTCTCTTTTTATGGCAAAATAGAACTCCATGGTAGATATATAACACAGTTTCCTTATCCAGTCATCCATTGATGGACATTTATGTTGGTTCCATGTCTTGGCTATTGTAAACAGAGCTGCAGTGAACACGGGAGTGCAGGTATCCCTTCGACATGATGATTTCCATTTCTCTGGATATATACCCAGAAGTGGGATTGCTGGATTGTATGGAAGATCTATCTGTGGTTGTTTGAGAAACCTCTATACTATTTTCCATAGTGTTTGTACTAATTTACAGTCCCACCAACAGTGCAGGAGTGTTCCCTTCTCTCCACAGCCTCACTAACGTTTGTTATTCACCGTCTTTTTTATTATATCCAGTCTAACTGGGGTGAGATAGAATCTCAGTGTAGTTTAAACTTGCATTTCCCTGATGACTAGTGATGTTGAGCATTTTGCCATGTACCTATTGGCCATTTGTATGTTTTCCTTTGAAAAATATCTATTCAGCTCCTTTGCCTATTTTTTAACTGGGTTATTTGGTTTTGTTTGTTTGTTTGTTTGTTTGTTTTACTGTATAATTGCTTGAGTTCCTTGTATATTATGGATATTAATCCCTTGTTGGATGTATAGTTAGCAAAAATTTTCTCCCACTTTGTAGGTTATGATTTCACTCTGTTGATTGTTTCTTTTGCTGTGCAGAGGCTTTTTAGTTTGATATAGTCCAATTTGTTTATTTTTTCTTTTACTGTTTGTGCTTTTGGTCTTATGTTCTGTGCACAGACCTAGTTGCTGAAGTATTTCACTTATATTTTCCCTTAGTAATGTTACAGTTTCAGGTCTTATACTTAAGTCTTTAATCAATTTTGATTTAATTTTAGTGTATGGTGAGAGGTACATATCTAGTTTCATTCTTCCGCATATGGATATCCAGTATTCCCAGCAGAAATTCTTGAAGAGGCAATCTTTTCCCCAATGTAGATTTTTGTGGCCTTTGTCCAATATCAGATGGCTGTAAGCCTGAGGGTTGATTTCTGGGTTCTCAATTCTACTCCACTCTTCTGAATGTCTATTTATATATCATTACCATGCTGTTTTGGTTACAAAAGCTTTGTAGTATAATTTGAAGTCAGGTAGTGTTATGATTCTGGCTTTATTATTATTATTATTATTATTTTGCTCAGGATTGCTTTGGCTATTCGGGGTCTTTTGTTCTTCTATATGAAGGGTAAGATTTTTTTTTTTTTTTCATTTCTGTGAAGAATGTCATTGTTATTTTGGTGAGGATTGTATTGAATCTGTAGATCACTTTGGGTGGTATAGACATTTTCACAATGTACTTTCTTCCAATCCAAGAGCATGGAATATCTTTCCATCTTTTTGTGTCTTTAATTTCTTTTAGAAGTGATTTGTAGTTCTCATTGTAGAGGTCTTTCACCTCCTTCGTTTAATTGATTCCTATGTATTTTTTTTGTGACAATTATACATTTGCTTACTTTCTTTATTTCTCTTTCTGTTAGTGCATTATTCGAGTATATAAATGCAACTGATTTGGGGGCATTTATTTTGTATCCTGCAACATTACTGAAATTATTAACCAGCTCTAGGAGTTTTTTGATAGAGTTTTTAGGTTTTTTTAAATATAGTATGACATCTGCAAAAAGGGGAAGTTTGACTTCATCTTTTCCAATCTGGGTTCCCTTTATTTCTTTCTCTTGCCTGTTTGCTCTGGCTAGTACTTCCAGTACTATGTTAAATAGAAGTGGTGAGAGTGGACATCCTAGTCTTGTTCCTCTTCTTAAGGGAAAGTCCCTCAGTTTTTCCCCATTCAGAATGACACTGGCAGTGGGGTTGTCATAAATGGCTTTTATCGTGTTGAGATATTTTCCTTCTATACCTAATTTATTGAGAGTCTTTATCATAAAAGGATGTTGAATCTTTTCAAATGCCTTTTCAGCATCTATTATGATAATCATATGGTCTTTGTCACTGAGTTTGCTGATATGATGTATCACATTTATTGACTTTCATATGGTGAACCATCTTTGCATCCCTGGGATGAATCCCCCTTCATCATAGTGCATAATTTTTTTAATATGTTGCAGTATTTTGATTGCTAATATTTTTGGTAAGGACTTTTGCATCTAGGTTCATGAAGGATATTAGCCTCTAATTTTCTTTTTTTGTGCGTGTCTTTTTATCTTGTTTTGGTATCAGAGTTATGTTGGCCTCATAGAATGAGTTTGGGGGAGTAGCGTCTGTTTCAATTGTTTGGAATAGTTTGAGGAGAACTGGTTGTAACTCCTCTTTAAAAGTTTGATAGAATTCAGCTGTAAAGCCATCCAGACCCAGACTTTTCTTTGTTGGAAGACTGCTAATTACTGCTTCAATCTCTTTGCTTGTTATTGGTTGGCTCAGGTTTTCTATCTCTTCTTGGTTCAGTTTTGGTAGTTTGTATGTGTCTAGAACTTATCCATATCTTCCATATTTTCATATTGTGGTCATACAGCTGTTTATAATAGTCTCTAATGATTCTTTGTATTTAACTGGTATCAGTTGTAATGTCTCCCCTTTCATTTCTGATTTTTGTTATTTGGGTCTTTTCTCTTCTTCTTCTTCTTTTTTTTTTTTTTTTTTTGTTAACCCATCTAATGGTTTCTCTATTTTAGTTATCTTCTTGAAAAACCAACTTTTTGTATTTTAGATGTTTTCTATTGTTTTTTAGGTCTCTATTTCATTTCGTTCTGCTCTGATCTTAATTATTTCTTTCCATCTGCTATCTTTAGGTTTGGAATATTGTTGTTTTTCAAGTTCTTTGATGTGTACTGTTAGGTCAATTATTATTATTTTTTTTATTATTATTATTTTTTATTTTTTGTCTTTTTTCGTGACCGGCAACGGATCACAACCCTCAGTGTCGCGCCTGTACCGGGCCGGGACCGGCAACAGGATCGCAACCCTCGGTGTTGCTCCCGCACCTCGCTCAGCCAGTGAGCGGCCGGTCTGTATGTGGGATCCGAACCCTCGGCGGGAGCGCCACCACATCCCAAGTGGTGCACTGTAGCAGTGCGCCACCGGGCCGGCCCTAGGTCAATTATTTAAAGTCTTTTTGTTCTTTTGGTGCAAGCATTTATTGCAATAAATCTATCTCTTAATATTGCTTTTGCAATATCCCACAGGTTTTGGTATGATGTATCTTTATTTTCATTAGTTTCTAGAAATTTTTTGATTTCATATTTAATTTCTTCTTGGACCCATAGGTCATTCAGGAGCCTATTATTTAGTTTCCATGTATTTTATAGCTTCCAGAGTTTTGCTTATTGTTTATTTCCAATTTTATTCCATTGTGGTCTGAAAAGATACTTGGAATGATTTCAATTTTTTAAAATTTGCTGAGATTAGATTTGTGACCTAATGTGTGGTCTATCCTCGAGAATGTTCCATGATCTGATTAAAAGAAAGTATATTCTTCAGTTTTGGGTGAAATGTTCTGTATATATCTGTCAGGTCCCATTGGTCTCATGTATAGCTTAAATCCTGTGTCTCCTTGTTGATTTGTTCCCTGGAAGATCTGTCCCACAGATCTTTACAGGCCTTAAAGGTATTAATCTCTTTGTAAATTTCCTCCTTCATATTCTGGATACTTTTTCCTGTTTCCTTGTGTTGTCTAATATAGTCTTCTTTTATTTCTTCAATCTTTCTTAATGTCATTGCTCAGAATCCTTTTTCAGACATTTCAAGGATTCTGTGTTCTATGGGGTCTGGAATTTGAGCATTACTGTATTCCTTTGGTGGTGTCATACTTTCTTGTTTGTAGTTCTAGTATTTTTTTATTTATGTTTGGTCATCTGGTAGAGGACTTGCTTTTTCTGTTACTCTGGGGTTGGCTATGAGGATAAAGACTTCCTCCTCTATTTGCGGGCTCTACTGGTGAATCTTCTTATATTAATATACTCAAGTGAGTGGCAGGTTGCCTGAAGAGTTTCCCTGGCTGCTACTGTGGTGGTGAATTGTCCTTGTGGTGACAGAAGGTGTGGCAGTATCTGTATTACAACACCTTGTCTCCTGTTCTAGCTTTCTGTGGCTGTAGACTGAGCCCCTGGTGCTGTGCAGGTCCCAGCTCACCTTGGTACCTGCTGGGCTATGTGTGCTTTCCCTTCCTCCCCAACAAGGGACTTAGACTGGACCCTGGTGCCACAAGGGCCTTGTCCTGGTAAACCTCGGTGACTGCTGGGCTGTGTGCACTTCCCTCTGGGCCTGAGACTGGGGTCCTGTGCTGCAAGTATCTGGTCTCGGCTCACCTTGGCGGCTGCTGGGCTGTGTCTACCTTACATAATTTTAAGCAACGTTATAGAGGTCATAGATGTTTGTGATTGAGATATTTCCTTATTGTTGTTTTTTACTATCTGATAGTGCATCCTTTCTCTTTATTAATAATTTACCTTAAATTCTATTTTTTTCTGGTATTAATACTGTTACACCAATTTCCACTGGGTAATATTTGTGGGGTATAGCTTTTCCAACCATTCTATGTAGTTTATTTTTCCAGTGCATTTTCCATGCAGATAATATAAAAAGAATTTTAAAAATCATATGCTTTTTGGTTTTTAATAAGTGAATTAAATATATTTACATTTATTTTGGTTTCTATTGGGACATATTAAAGTCACATATTTTTGAGTTTTCAATTTATCTTTTTTATTTACTTTATTTTTTGCATCCTATTTAAAACATTTTCTTTATTTTCTATGTATTCCTTTATTGCAAAATATATATTTTATTTTTAGTCTTCAATGTATGTCTTCAAATTTTTAACACAGAGATTAAAATTTGTACCTCTGTAGCAATTCTAAATTTATTCAGTATCTATATCCTCACACACAAAAAAACAAAAACAAAACCCTAAAAACCCAAGAAACTGCATTTAAAAAATACCTAAAATACCTACTGAAATATCCAACCTATCTTCTTTTCTATAGTCTACAATTTAAATTCCACCTGTTTTCAAGCATAAAAATTGAATGGTACATTCATTACAGTTAATAATTAAAGTGCATGTATTCATTTTATCTCTAATATTTGTACCAATGCACTTAAGAATGCATTTGAAAGCCTTAGAAGTTGGGTTATGGGTCTTTAGAGTAAAGGGGTAATTTATCCCCTTGAAGCAATGTTAGATGTCTAATTAAGTAAAATGTACTACAATGAGCACATGGCACTTTTACATAGTGACTGATTCTGAGATGATTCAAAAATAGTAAAGCTGGAGTCTATCACTCTCCTGCTGGGTGCAAAAGTGAATCCATGAAACACTGCTTATTTCTGGTATCCATCCTATGAATACAAATGGTGTCACACTTATAAGGGGCCTGCCTTTAGAATGAAGCCAACACTGTGGACAGCAGAAATGAGAAATAAAGGGTAACTGAGTCTTTGATTGGATTTGTTGGAAAGCCACTGAATCAACCCAAACAGAAGTTCATCTTGCTCAGAACTTTCCAGTTATCTAACACAGGAAATTCCCTTATTATTTATGAAATAGTATGACTGAGACGTCTGTTACTAGCAACCTAACAGGTGCCATAGTTAGACTTACCAATGTTTCTGTGTGAATTTCTCTGTTCCTTCTTTTCCAAGCATTTCACTTTTGAGTAACCATTTCTTCCTGTTCAAATTGATCCTTTAATACTTCCTTCATGAAGGGCATACGGAACCTAAGTACTCTTATTTGTATTCCTTTTGGAAAAAAAAAATCACTATTTCATCTTCATATTTAAGCAAGAGTTTATCTGAGCACTGAATCATAGATTGTCTGTTATTTTTCTTCATTCTGAAAATATAACTGCTTTCTTCTGGTCAATATTGTATATGATGAAAGTTTTCTCTTATTCATTCAATTGTGAGTACTTTTTCTTTCCCCTTTTGTAATTTTTAGGGTTTTCTTTCCTTTACCCATGTTATTCTGCAGACTCACTGGGCTATATTTAGGTATGTCTTTATCTTAATCATAGAGCATGTTCTTAATCTCAAATTCCCTTTATTTCCTTGCAATTTTCAGTCATAAGCTCTTCATATGTTGATTCTCTGGAACTCTCCCTTTTTTCTGCTGGAAATTCATTTAGATGTGTGTTTCAGAGTCTCAGTCTATTATCATTCTCCCTTATTTACACCTGCATGTTTTTGTAGCTATCACTTTATGCCACTTTGTGGACAAATTTTTGAACGCTATTTTTTAAATTACTATTTCTTTTTTTGATTACTTTCTTTAGCTATGTTCTATCTCACTCTGTTCTCTAATAAAGTAGATTCTAGGCATGTGTGTTTATCCAAACAAATTTAGCTTAATTATAATGAAATAAAATTAAAAATTCTGTTCCTCAGTCACAGTAGCTATATTTTAAGTGCTCAGTAGTCAGAAGTGGCTGATGGCTACCATAGTGGACTGTGCAGATGCAAAATCTTTCCATCATTGCAGAAAGTTTTATTGGACAAGGATAGAGGGTATTTTCTGTTTGATTTTTTAAATTTGTTTATAAAAAGGCTTTATATGCTATGTTTCTAATTGGTTCTTTTCCATATACATGTGGCTTTGACTAATTTCTTCTTCAGTTTTCCTATGGCGACTCATTTGTTTTTACAGATGTCATTTTTTTTTCTATTATCTCTTTAATGACTTTAAAAATATTTATTTTGGGGCTTTCAGTCAAGAAGGTGAAATAGACAGTCCCTAGTGTCACTCTCTCCCACAAATCAACCAATTTATAACTACTAAAAAGCAACGACAGCCAAGTTGGGGCCACTAGAGCTCAGTGGAAGAGGAAGAAAGACCTACGGAGTGCATGAAGGTGGGAGAAGCCATGATGAGAGAAAAAAACAAAACAAAACAAAACACTCCAACCGTTTGGAATCCTGGCCGCTTCCAGGCTGCAGCTGCTGAGCTCAGGGAGCAGGAGCTGGCAAAAGCCACAGCTGTGCCCTTCGGATGGAGTTGCTTGGAGGTCACAGGGGAGAAGAGGGTCTTGGTGCCCCCCAGGCCAGCAAGACCACTAATAGGGTTCCTGTGGAGCCACATAGGAGCAAAGAGCCACAACAACTGAAAAAAAGGAGCCAATTAGAGGCTGGTGAGTCATCACAAGGGACCAGGCTCATGGCTCGTCCCATGGGAAGTGTTTGGAGCACAGGCAGTGGGGGAGACGGGCCCACCAGGGGAACACTGGGGCATAGCAAGGACAGTTGATCTGCACCTCAGTCAGTGCAAGACCACTCGGAGGAGACTGGTCAGGAACATAGAATGCAGGGGTACAGTTTGCTGAAGGACTCAGGCCCAGACCAGTGTTTCCATACAACCCAGGTGTACCAGAGCTCATGAGAGCCAGAAATACCTATAAAGTCTACCATTAAAACCTGAGCTGCACAAAAAGACTTCTGCAGAGAATCAGCAGCAAAGCAGAAATTTAGCTCAACCACAGAGCTCAAGTCTTGGGCCCCACAGGAAGTTCCCCCATTTTAGAAGTAAACAAAGGACAGCAAATTAGTTCCAGTGCAGATTTTAAGTGGTGGGAACAGCAAATAACCCGACACAGAACTGAAAGAAAAAACAAAATACCCACAAATAAAGACAAAGTTCGATATTAAAGTAAAGGTCTCTCATCACCAAAGAATACCTGTAATACCTAGAAGGACCAGAAGTCCCCTGATCTACCAATCCAGAGAGAGGGGATGGCTGGGGGCATCAGACATGCCCCCTGACACCCGCAACCAGTCCCAAGGGTTGGGGCCTTGGGCCTTGGCCATGTCCCACTGACATATGCAGTATGGCTCAGTGATGGAATGATCACCGTCACTGAGCCATAGCAGGAAGTGTCCCAGGCTCTCCCGAGCCAGGCATTGGGGGTTGAGGGCCTTGACCATGCCCCCTGACATGTGGAGCCAGTCCATCGAAAACTTCCTAGCTGCCATAAGAAGTGCCCTGGACTCCAGAGCTGGGGAGGTGGGGACTAGGGCTTTAGTCACCCACCCCTGACATCAGCAACCTGCCTGGCAATGACCGAACCACTGCTTGGAGCCCCCTGGCCTCCCCTGTGGGAATGAGGGGGGTGCCACAGGCCTCAAACCCACCCCTCCTTCTTCCTTCTTCCACCTTATTTCCTTCCCCTTTCTCCTCTCCCCCTCCTTCCCAACTGCTTCACAACATCATAGAATGTAAAAAAAAAAATGACATTAATAAATACATTTAAAAAATAAAAATATTTATCTTAAAACTATTGTTTCAAAGCTATTTTCTTATTAATGTAGTTGGTTCTAGTTCTTAGTGTTGTTTTATTTTGTTTTAAAGTTGTTTTGTAGTTTTCACTTGCTGGCTCATCGGGAGGCTTAATTTCAGATTGCTGTGTTTCTGTTTTTCTCTCTCTTGTTCTCTCATTGTATTTTTCTTTATCTGCCCAATTTCCAGCTCATCACAGATTATATAAAAGTAAAATTCTTGGCACCTGTCCCATGGTGACACTGGGGATTTCTCATGCCCACTCATGGAGCCAGCAATTGGGTTGGCGTATATTTTGAGTGATTGACTGTCTCCATGCCTCCTGCCAAACTAAGTTCATAGGTCATAGCTTTAGGGAATAATTATCTTTCCATGGATGGAGAAAGCCCATTCCAGCCACTAATTTCATATTGTCAATCTGGCTTTTTCCTCTCCAAATCATCTATAGGGGTTTTTGGGTCCCAATTACTCTGCAAGGGCCAAATACCTGGTAGCTTCTACCTGTTTCTGAATTTAACACCAAACAGATCTGAGACTTTAGTGCCTGTTTTATAATTTCTAACCTATGGTGATTTATTCTTCCTCTTATTTATGAGAATAATTATACTTCCTTAATTCAGTTTTCTAAAGATATGTTATTAGTATCATTCGGGATAAATAGATAAATTTTAAAGTGTAAACTCAACAGCATCTTGAGTGAAAGCCTCATGTGTCTCCTCTCTTGGGAAATCTATTATTTATTTGATATTTTCTTGTTTCCCATTTGTCTGTTCTCCTTGTAGAAACTCTTTTTAATTTCTCAGGTTGGACCTCTGGGTCTGTCATCTTTCAACCATACTTTCATCTTTGCTTTTTTGGTCATACTCTGTAAGAATTCTTGAATTTTACTGCTTTTGAAACTGTTAGTGATCATATATTACCCATATATATATAGATATATATCACATATATTAGGTATATTCTAAAAATTCTTCCTTATTCTCTTATTTTTCCTTTCATTTACCATCCTGTTGCTGTTTTATGGATACCATATCTTTTTGAATATTTCTAAAGAAATTTTTAAATATATATATATGTATATATATAATTTGTTTTTTTTTTTTTTTTCTTTTTTCTTTTTTTTATTTTTTTGTCTTTTTTCGTGTCCGGCAACGGATTGCAACCCTCAGTGTCGCGCCCGTACCGGACCGGGACCGGCAACAGAATCGCAACCCTCAGTGTTGCACCCGCACCTCGCTCAGCCAGTGAGCGGGAACCGGTCTGTATGTGGGATCCGAACCCTCGGCGGGAGCGCCACCGCGCTCTCAAGCAGCGCACTGTAGCAGTGTGCCACCGGGCCGGCCCCTTGTTTTTTTTTTCTTGAATTAGGTATGTTTCATTTCCTCTGACATCACATTCAAATTCACTTTTCTTCATGCTGCTAGTTTTCCTTAGATGTTTGCTGACCTTTGGTAATTTTCCAATAGTATTTTAAATAGCTGGCATGTGCTGCTTTTGCTTTTATGTAAATAGGTATACTTCATGACAGCCCTCTTACCTGAGTAGGAAATGCAATGTTGGCTCTGGCATAGAGCAAATATCCTGGCAAATTTTGTTTAGGGTAAATTGATGGAGAGGGGGATTTTACTTGAGAGACCTCATCACTCCACAACAAAAACGTGGGAAGCTTAGTATAGGCCAGTGCTTCTTAAGCTACTTGATATATGCCTCAGGACCTATTTACATTCTTAAAAATTAACGGGTACTCCAAAAAGTTATATCTATTAAATTATATTATATTAGAAATTAAAAATTAATGTTTTATTAATTTACTTTGGAAAAACAATCACATTATATTTTGACATAAGAACATATTTTTAAGAAAAATAATTCTTTTCTTTTTTTTTTTTTTTTTTTTTTTTTTTGTCTTTTTTGTGACCGGTAAGGGGATCGCAACCCTTGGCTTGGTGTCGTCCACACCACACTCAGCCAGTGAGCGCACCGGCCATCCCTAAATAGGATCCCAGCCCGCGTCAGGGGTACCGCTGAGTTCCCAGCGCCGCACTCTCCCAAGTGAGCCACAGGGTCAGCCCTTATTTTCTAAAATAAAAATAAGTAGAGATAAGAATGGCAGTATTTACTTTTAAAAAAAATATCTTTAATGTCTGTTAAAAAGCTAGATTTTTATACCTACTAAGACAGCTGATTTTTCCCATCTACTTCTGTGTTCATTCTGCTGCCATATGTTGTTTCAGTAGAAGTTTTGTAACAGACTCTTACAGATATGTAGTTGCAAAAAGTAGGAATATTTTATTATTCTTTTCAGGTAATTGTGGCATTGTTCTTTGATAGTTTCACTACTAAACAAATCTTAAATGGTAGTTTCCTAAAAGCTGTTTGTGATATATAATCTGATAGAATATCAACAAACTGTTAAATTAAAATCCTTGACCTGTCTTGAATTTTGAATGAATGTTTTTCTTACACATGATTTTTAGCATCCTTTTTAGATGTTAATTTTAGATTCTTCTTTCTACTCTAAAATACTTGCCTGATCTGAGCTGAAAATGTCTATTGCTTTGAAAGAGTTCTGAGGAAGTGCATATTTAACCAATTAGTGCTATCACTAGGTTTTATATAAAATGAAATAAAATGAAAAAGATTGTAACAATAGTCTATCTGGGATAGAAACAGGGAGCTGCCGAAGCAACAGAAATTTAGACTTAAAAATCCAGCTGATGAATGAAGAATTATGCTTTGGATGGAAGTACCTACTGTACCCTATTTGTTGGTAACTGGAAAAAGGAAATCCATGACCTGATTGCATATACATTTTACCAAGGTGAAGCATCGTGTTAAATAAAAAAGAAAGAAAAATTCTGCACAAATTAAATTTAACGGAGTTTAATTGAGCAGAGAATGATTTGTGAATCAGGCAGCCAGAACCAGAATAGGTTCAGAACAGCTCCAGAACTGCTGCATGGTTGGGTAAGATATAGACGGAAAAAGGAAGTGACTTACAGAAGAAGGAAGTGATGTACAAAAAATGGACAAGAGGTACAGAAACAGCTGGATTGGTTACAGCTAGGCGTTTGCCTTATTTTAACATGGTTTGAATAGTCGGCTGCCTGTAATTGGCTGAGATACACTACTTGTTACGATAGTAGGTTACAGTCTGTTTACATATCAAGTTAGGTCACAGTTCACTATGTCTAAAGAAACCTTTAGACCAAACTTCATTTATTAATGCCACATTTGAGAATCAGTCATCTTAAAAACAAATGAACAAAAACTCTAAAATACCATTTTGAAAAATAGAGACTAAAATTAGAATATTTTATATTAAAATAAATGGTTATTTTAGAAATGCAAAGCATCAGGAGGCTTCTCAGGTGTCATTAACTAAGAATTAAAGATAGGGCCGGCCCGGTGGCGCACTGCGCTAGTGCGCCGCTTGCGAAGTGCGGAGGCGCTCTTGCCGAGGGTTCGGATCCCACATACAGACCGGTTCCCGCTCACTGGCTGAGCGAGGCACGGGGGCAGCACCGAGGGTTGCAATCCCGTTGCCGGTCCCCGGTCCGGTATGGGGGCAACACTGAGGGTTGCGATCCGTTGGGGGACACGGAAAAAAACAAAAAAAAAAAAAAAAAAAAAAAAAGAATTAAAGATAATTCTCTTTTTTAGAAACACTAGCTTATCTTTCCCCAATGCCTTAACTTTGCAAATCACAAATATACCTAATAGATAAACACAGAGTAAAGTAAATATACATTGAAATAATGCCTTTTTCTTTAGAAAGATTTGGATTCAGTGTAGCAACAGAGATAAAGCTATGCTTCCTACAAGTGTTTCTGCCATGCTCTAAGATAGTGGTTTTCTGGGCCAAAAAAACCTTTAAGGATATGAAGAAATTTATTTCTTCCCCAAATACCATAAACAAATATTATTTGTAAACTTTTCAGAAATATATGGTTTCCCTAAATCTCAGATACAAAGAAAAAAAAAGGATAGGGTTATTATATGTAAGTATGCTATGACTAGTGGGATGGTTATATTTTCCCACGAGCAACTTTTGTGAATTCTGTCTGCGTGTGTGTGTATGCACGTGTGTGTGTGTGTGCATGCATGTATGAGTGTATGTATGTCTGTATATGAATTTCAGTGTTCCATGAGAGCATCTCTATTATTACTTCTATCATCTTGGCCACAGACTATCTCTTCTTATTCTTCTTAGAAACTCAGGGTCATCAAAAATCCCATATTTCTACTTTATTTTATAAAACAAGCTTATTACTGGAAGTTACAGACTCATGCATGTAAAACTCAGGTCTTATGCGACTTGACAAATTACCTAATTTTCTTCATAGGACTTTTAACCCATTTTTTAAGATTTAAATCTCTTGTGGCAGATCTGCTTATAAATTTTGTCTAAGGCAAGGACACAAATGGAAGTCCACATACTAAATGTTTACATATTTCAAAGCTATAAATCAGGTCATAATTCCTGAAATATATTAACTCTCCTACTTTGGCAAATGTACCTTTTTTAATTAGAAAATTAAAAAATATATCTATATAAAACCATATAATTGGGAGTTCACAAAATATAAAAAAATAATTGAGTTTAAGTACTATGCAGTTGATCAATTAATGATGTTTGGCTGAGTGATAAAATAGACCCATGTAATTTATAAATTATTTAGTATTTATTTAATCAAACTATTTTTCTTTTTATTTTAAACAAATTATGTTGTTGAAATAACTTGCAACAAATAGTGTTTTTTGACAGTAATACCAAATTAAACAATTTACTTGAGTCATTATAGTTTTTATGTAGTATTTTATTCATATTCATTTGGAGAGTTTGCTTTGCTGAAGTTATCACTAAATTAAAATTACCAATAAATTTCTTGAAGCAATTCTTAAATTCAGAAATTAACCATGAATTTTACCTATCATACATAAACATTATAAAGGAACCACATGTGTAATAAATTATAGTTATCACATTACTATACAAAAGTTCATTTTTATCATAAAACTTACCCTCACTTATAAAATGTTTTTTGCTCTCTCTTAAAATAATATTTAGACATCCTTAGTCTACTGGGGGTGTTGTCCTACAGTCCCGAGAAGGTGTGATAATGACAATGCAGAGTTCAGTCTAAGTAGGTCCCAGACCTGCAGAGGCCTTTGTGTCGATGACTTTGGCACAGGCACAGCCTCTGTCTCAAGATTAATTCAACTAGGTTTAATTTAGTAAAAGATCCTGAATGACTGAACTCTTAAACAGTCTCTGGATCAGATTTGCTCTGATGAGATAGAACCTGGCTGACTCTTTGCTCTATGAACTGTACTTATCATGTTTTCAGGAAGTCTGGATTCAGTCAATAGGGTAATGATTGTCTGAGAGTCAGACAGTTCATGTGCAACTATTCTATTTTCTGGATGGCTGCTGTTCTTATCTACTCTGTAATGCAGAGAAAGTGTGTTTAGTGTTACATGTACACAATCTTTACTTACAACTTTGGAAATTTCAGCTAGCAAGTATTGACTAATATATGACTTTTTAAAAAAAGTCTTACTAAAATTAGTCATATATTGTGATATTATGATTGTTGCATTTTAGAACTTTAGGATTTCTCCTTTGTTCACTTCAATTCAGATTGTGTTAGAGATATAATTGTATGAAAATAATAAGTATTTATTATCTACTTTGTTCCTGGCATTGTACTGGTTGCTTTACTTTGCTAATTTAAATCTTCTAACAGTCATATAGGTGACTTAGTTATATTTGCATTTGTGTGCAACTAACAGAAAATTTGAATAACATCAGCAGTGCTATATTGCATTATTAGTTCAAAATATTCACCATTCCCTGAATCCATTTGCCCTTTGTTATGTGACTTCGCAGTTCTCCCCACTAAATGTGGTAGAACTTATTTCCCATATTTTGCCTGAGGTTCATCGAAACAACTTGGTTTAGTCAACAGAACGAAGCTTGCCAGTTCTAGGTTTAAAGAGGCCATTTGGATTTTCATTTGCTTTCTTGTGATTCTACCATCATCATGAGAAAAATTTGCTTGGGCTATTCTGCTGGTCTCAGAAAAAGGACGAAAGACATACAGAGCAGAGCCACCCCTGCCAAACTACCCCAGATGAGCATACCCTATATTAACTGACCCACAGATACAGGGCTGATAAGCCACTGAATCTGGGGGAGCAATGCTATTACGCAACAGTTAACCAATATATTTGTGGTGTTTACTTATCTCACACAGCAAGAATTCTAAAAGAGGGAAATCCTGGACCAGTGGAAACTTTCAAATATATTACCAGAAAGGTATGTGATGGATTTTTCATTCTTATGGTCATAAAATGGCTTCAACAAATACCTCATTGTCTAGAAGAGGATCGCATGACCACTTTTATCCTCAAGATAGGCTGAGAAAGTGGGTATTTTTCTTTACAGCTGCTATAGTAGAGAAAGGCAAAGCAAAAGTAAATTATGAATGTTTATATTCATGAATTATCTGGTAATTCCATTCTCCCTAACAGTGGTAAATGTCCAGTCAAATTGCTTTTGGTCATATTGATGAGAAAATACTCATAGATTATCCCTGTATGTAGTCTAAATCTCAGAGACCTTGGCTTTTATTGTTTGTCTTTCTACTCAACATATCCTCCTACACTTAGTTTGATGCAATTCCTTTGTTGCAATTTTTAAAAACAGGGACTTTAGTGAGATAAAAATTTTAATTCCATTTTTGCCAGCTACTTTCAAACTTTTAGATGGTAGAGCATTTTAACAAGCTAGAGAAATACCAGAGGTCCAATCTTGTTTCCTATAAGGCTGATACTACCTGCAGTTTGTAATCTGTTCAAATACGGTCTCCTGTTTTACTGATTCCCCCTTCCTGAACATAAGCTTGTCTTTTCAACATTACAAGGCCCCAATTTACGAGAATCAGTCAAAATGGATTGCATCTACAAAGAGCCTCTCTTACCATTTGCAAATCTGGTAGACCAAATTTGTAAGGCCCACCATTTTATGTAGAAATTTGCTGAAATTGGCATAGGCCAGCATTCTGAATTTTTCTTATTTTTGTTCTAAAAGTTACAATCTGAGTCAGTGGGTGGTCTGTATAAAGCTACAGTTAGACTGAATGTTTTGTCTTCATACAACAAGAATCAATAGCCCTCTAGCAGCAATTGGCAGGACTTTGCCTCTCGTGGTCCTACCTCTTTTACATTTAGTAAATTCAGTTGTTTTCTGTTTTGTTTGTCAGCTTCTAAATTTCAAGCACCAATTTTGTAGTTGTTATAGTTTTATTTGGGTACAAATAACAGGAATCCTATATTAAGGCAGGTTCGACAACTATGAGGATTTTATATCTCACTGAATAAGGAGTATGGGGTGACTGTTCAAAGACACATCCTTCCATTTTCCTGATTGTTGATCCTGCACATGTGACTTTGGTCATTCTGGTCATAAGATGATCTGGTACTCTTAGACATCGCAACTATATTCCAGGTAGAAGGAGGGAATAAAGGCCAGTAGGCGTACTTAATCTGTTCCCTTAAAGAACTTTCCTGTAACTCCAGTGACTTCTACTCACATTTTCTGTTACTGCCACTTTTAAGGAAGCCAGGGAAAGTGATCATTTTTTATTTCCAGCTGGTATATCAGTGGAAGAAAAGGAGAAATTTGCAGTGAGTGGCTTTTGTGTAGCTAATCCATAGTGTCTACCTCAATATTTATTATTTCTTTTGATTAGATTAGGAATTTACAAATATATTTTTTCTTAAATTATGCCAAATTGTTTACATTTGCAATTAGGAAAAAAAGCTTTTCTTTCCATTGCCTTTAGAATATCCTATCCCAGACTTTTAAATTTCCTTGTGCAACAGCCTGAACAGAAGTGGCTACATTTTCTTTTATCCTTTGGATTTAAATCCTTGTTCTCTCCTGTACCCCAAACTACATAGCTTGCGACTAATTGCCAGAACACAATGACTCTTGCTCTCATGTTGTACATGAAATAATTAGAGAAAAATTATTCCTTGGATGGGTATTCCTTACTAGTTTACTAACCTGATCTTATTTGAGAATAACAGGAACTGAACCCATGGAAAACGAAGTATTGCTACTGACAACAGGTTCGGCTTTCCTTCTTGCACTAAACAAATCACCCACGTTTTAGTCCATTTCTGTTGCTTATAACAAAATGCCTGAACCTGGGTGACTTATAAAGAAAACAAAATTTATTGCTTACAGTTTCTGAGGCTGTGAAGTCCAAAGTCCAAGGAACACTTCTGGTGAGGGTCTTGGTGGTGGTGACAGTGACCCAGAGTATCACATCGCAAAATGGTAGGGCAAAGAAAGAGAGAGAAACTAACCTCTTCGTTCACTCTACTTTTAAAGCCTTCCCAACCATGCCCATGACCACCATTTTTAATCCATTCACTATAGCATGGTCCTACAATCTAATTACCTCTACAAGGCCCCACCTCACAATTGCCATAATAGGATTTCCCACTGTCAACAGTTACAGCAGGAGCTAAGCATTGGGGGAACATTCAACCCAAGGCAACCCATAAGTCCAAAAGTTTGCAAGGATTGGAAGCTTTATTCAGATAACCAGCATCTGGGAGGTGACCAGGCTAAAATCATTCTGCTTTCTGATGTCTGTTCTGGGGTTTATAAAGGGGAAGAAGTGGAAAGGTGAGGTAAGAGTTTTGTTCTGCAGGAGAAGGAGGAGACTAGTCATGGGATGTGCAGTGGGTCTGAGACAGATGTCAGGGTCCGTGATGAGCTGGGTGCTTTGGTGTCATGGAGTCTGAAGTTGGTGCACTGGTCAGCTTCAACCCCGTGATGTTATCTCAGGGTTGGAGTCCTTATCTCCTAGGGAGAGCTCAAAGATAATAACATCAGTCAAGCATCACTGGAGCATATAAATACCTGACTTTTACTTCTGACTAATATGGATGTAAATTTCCTTTCAGCAAGAAAGTGAGTTCGTAATCAGCTGGTGTGCTTTGCCTTTCTCTTGAATTCCTTTGCTGATTATTTGAAACACTCAAGCATGTCAGTGCACCACCACTTGGTCACCTCAAAGCAGTTTTCCACTCTACACCCCTAAAAAAACCCTTTGGCAGACCTGGGAGAGGTGGAGATGACCTTTGAGACATAAGTCCTCCATTTACCCAGGCTTCTGGCTTCCTGATTAAAGGTTACCTTTCCTTACACTAACATTGCCTTTCTATTATTGGCCATTGAGCAGTGAGCAAATGGACCTTTGGGGGCTCAGTAACACTTCACCCAGCAATTTGGTAACTGTTTTTTTTTGTTTGTTTGTTTTTGTCTTTTTTCGTGACCGGCAACGGGTCGCAACCCTCAGTGTTGCACCCGCACCTCGCTCAGCCAGTGAGCGGCTGGTCTGTATGTGGGATCCGAACCCTCGGCGGGAGCACCGCCACACTTCCCAAGCGGCGCACTATAGCAGTGCGCCACCGGGCCGGCCCCGTAACTGTTTTAAATAAAAAGTGATAAACATCTAAATAGAACTCTCAGCTTTCACTTTTAGAGCAGTATATCATGGGCTCATGGCAAGTAAGACTTCCTGGGGTTTAATGGAAAGAACAAGGAAAATGGAATTAGAAGATACAAATAATAGATTCCCTGTTCCAAAGATTTAAATGATAATATCTATTGCAAAAGAAGTTTGTACAGTATAAATAATATCTGTGAAAGCAGTTTGTGGAGTTTGACACAATATGTATCTCAAATATTAGTTACATAGTCACCCAAAACTGAAGGGAAGTTAGTGTTAAATAAAAATGATAGGAGTCCATTGTTTTGGACAAAGTTGCAGCACTACACCCTGAAAGACCAGACTAAATATCAAAATGGAATCACTTCTGCTAAGTTCCACATCACTTAGGCTGTGATCTGACCTTCTAAGAAGTCAGAGAAAAGAGATAACAGCAAATTTCCAGAACAGGTCAGTTTAAATCTTCAATAGGTTTGATAATGAATTTCCCTGTGATTTAAGCCTTACACAAAAAAGATAGTCTGGAGTAACCTGAAGTTATTTTTCTATTGTTCTGTCTTCCTGTCCCCACTTTACAAGAAAAGTAACTCTGAAATGACCAATATGCTTTTTGTTTTTGTTTTGTTCTTTCTTCAGCCTTTTTCTATCTATAAAACCAATCCTCCTCCTCTGCTTGGCTCATTGGAACACTTATTATAGTTTATGGGATAAAGTGTTGTCCAATTTTAGAATCACAATATAACCAATTTACGTCTTCAGTTAAATTTATTGTAATTTTGTTCTTTGACATCTTTTTTTGCCAAAGAAGTACATACATGATGGGCTTACACTTCATATACATAACATATATATACATATATATATATATAAAATATTTATATTTGAGTATTTATGAGTATAGCATTAAGATCTTTAGAGATCCAAGTGCATGTAAAATTCTTCTTCCTACCTTATTTTAATATAAAAAAAAGCCCACTTTGCTGGATTTTTCTAAAATGATGATTTTTCGCTCTCTTAAAGACCACTAACTAGAGAAAACTCATTTGAAAAAGTATGACGCTTTTCAGATTAACTTAAAGTGAGTACAATTTTGTCCTCTGTGGGGGCTGCTGCTTCCTCTGTCAGATGTCCTTGCTGAAGCATGGTAATAACGTGCCCTTCATCGTTTATTTGGGCTGTCATTAGTGAAAGAAACAGGAATGACAAAAAAGCAACACTTAGGTGAGTCATATCACTGAAAAATCACAAATTAGAACATAGCCATAACTTTGTTGTGCTGTCTAATGCCAGTCAAATGATGACGGTGTCACCAGTTCTCTTCATTCTTGTCCTCTGTTTCACTCCTGTGAGAACATTGAGAACACGAATCTCATCTCAAAGATGTTGGGATTAAAAAAGACACACATTTAAAATAACTTAGAAAAAGATATAAAAAATGTGAAAACATCTTAGGCTTATATAGAACATAAAGGTAATAGAATTTAATCTGCTTCGAAGCAATGGATGGTGCTCCTAAACAATTTAACCTTCAAATTCAGAAATTTCAAAAACATCATATGTTTGTAGGAGAGTCATATTTCTACTTTGCATAGCCTAAATTTCCTCTTCACTTATTAGCACACTTATTGGGAATATTTTAATAAACTATTGATTCATAAACAAAATAAAATGATTTTTGTATCTCAAAAATTAGTGGTTATTAAATTTATTCCATTATAATTGGAATAATTATTTTGCAGTTCTCTTTAGTTACCATCACTACCATCTATTGACTTTGTTATAAATTTTCATTTGTTGAAATACAATTCTTGTTTGCTGACTTAGTAGGCGATTGTAATCCATAGATTGTTTGTACCAACTAACAAGGAGAAGTACACTTTAAAAAGTCTCCTTTTATCTCATGTTGTTACTCACTCTGTTGTTCATTCCCAGAAATATCTAATGAGAATGGTGCTACTTTCATCTTATGGCTGGCAAATGAGTGAAATGGTGAGGCAAAGGCAAACTATCAAATCTAATCCTGTTATTGAAATATGACAGTAGGTACCGACCTCTGTAGCCATCAACACCTGTGATGTTGCTGATGAGTTCTATGACCAAACTATTAGTTTAGTTAGTTGCAAATTACCTTTTGCTGTCATAGTATTGATATGTTTTTGTGTACCATTTTATTCCAATTATTTTGCAGTCTGTGCAACATGCTACTGACCTAGTAAATATTTTATTGAAAAATTGTCATTTTTGTCACAGCAAACTGTATGTCAGCTATTCATATACTCATTAATAAATATAGAGAACATAATATCAACCTACCTGAACAAAATCAGCCTTACCTAAAACAATCTGTAAGAATACTGTATTTATTTTTTCTTGCTTCTAATAGTATGCTATAAGAGGTAAGGCAAAACTTCCTCTTCACCCATGAAGATTTGTTAACAGAATCACTGATAAATTTAGATCAGTACGAAGAAAAGGCATAACAAGTTGTATTACTTAACTTACTTGGAGAAGGCAAAGCACGGGGGAATCACAAGAGAGTAATGTCCCAATTTTCTATTGGGTTACAGAGCTTATGTACTAATCGTCATAGGGAAAGGGGAGGTGGGGGTGTTACTGGGCCCTGATCTGGCTGCCTGCCCCAAACAAAAACCCTGGCTTGGCTTGCCAAAATCTGTTACCCCAGGGCATTCAGCTCCTGGCTGAGGCTCCCTAAATCTGTTACTAAACCCAAGCCCGGCTGCCTGACCCCAAACACAAACAACCCAAAAGTCAAATGTTTGGTGACCTGAGGAGAGATGTTGGCTATGGCTGTCCCATCTCTCTGGTAAACCTTAAGGACAATGGCCAGACTGAAACTCATCTCTCCTCAGGTCACCAGTTTTTCTGAATTAAAGCTGACTTCCATTTCCACCAACAGTTGAGTTTTGGGTTGTTTGTTTTTGTCTGAGCTGCTTCTTTCATGTCAAAGCATTGTATTTTGGGATAACAGCTTTCTGCACCCCAACAATGCAAAAGAGAAATTTCCCTGTAACTGGTGAAGAAAACCCTAAGAATACATTTGGAAATCTAGTTGTCAGATGTTAACACTATAGCTTAATGTCATGACCAATTTAGAAAAAAATACAGCACTTACAAATAAACAGAGTTATGAAAAACTCATGTTCTTTTCCAAGATAATAGAGTTCAGATTTCTTGTAATACATCATAGTTTGCAGACTATTCTCTATTTTCCAAAGATGGAAAGTTAGATAATTTCACATGATGTTTTATTGCTATAGATATAGTGAAATTTTTGGTGACTATAGAAAATAGCACATGAGAATAAATCCTCAGCTAACACCCAAGAAAGGAAAATATATGACTTGAGGCTAACATTTGTTAGTCTTGAAAATGACTAGTTTTGGAGCAGACTCCTTCATTTATCTTTTTTGCCACGATACCACAATCTCTAGAAACCAAATACAGGTAAACGCATTTCAATCGGAAAACAATACAAAGGTCTCAATTTAAGAATATTGTAATTTGAATATTAATTGTGGTTAATATTTTATCAGATGTCTACTAAATGTCTGGTACTGTCATCATCATTGGAGATGCAGAGATGAAGATGAAGTAATCCTTCCCCTGGTGGCGCTCACAGTTGAGTAGCTATACTGAGCAATCAATACAAACAGTAGCAATAGAAATACACAAAATACACTTTATAAGCCTTTAAGAAAGATGCTTTAGTGTGTCTAAGGGAATCCAGAAAGGCTTCATGGAGGAGAAATTATGTCTCTTTTAGTTTTTGTTTGTGGTAAGCAGATTAATGGTTGTCCAAATGTCCACATCTAAATCCCTGAGACCTGTGAACATGTTACCCTACATGGTAAAAAGAACTTCTCAGATGTGATTAAGTTAAGGTTCTTGAGATGGGACAATTACCCTGGATTATTCAGTCCTTGTAAGTTGAAGAAGGAGTCAGAGTCAGAGAAGAAGATATGATGACTAAAGCAGAGGGAGTCAGCTCAAGCTGTTTTCAGTGAAGAATGCAGAACGACATCAATAGTGAAGGGAGCAAAGACGTAAGTCATCGAAGCATGAGAGAGAGTGGAGTGTTGACATAACTTCATTATGTTGACATTACTGGAGGGTCAAGTGGGAGGAGCTTGGCAGATGATGATATTGTACCAGCAGGCAAGAATATGAGGGCTCTCAAAGGCTATGCAAATAAAGTCACATTGTTTAGAGTTTAATTTTATTATTTATTTAACAGTGGGGATCATTGAAGAAATATCAACAAGAGAGTGATATATCAGATTTGGATTTTAGAAAAGTATAAATGAGACAAGTAGTACAGAGACTAGTAAAGACACTTCGGTAGTTTAAGGAAGATTTGGGGTAGAGATGGAGACAGAGAGAGCAGTGTGAAAATTCTATTTCTTTTTGGTTTTCATTTTAGGAAGAAAAGACTGCTTTATGATTAAATGGAGATGGGTGGTGACATTGAGGCGATAATACAGGCTGACTTCTTATTGAACTTTTTGTGTTTTAAATTTTAAATACATAGATAGATGGATATGCTTGGTAAATACACTAGTCTGAAATCCAAAGAAGAGTTGTGAGCAGACTGTATATGTTTGGAGTTGTCAAATGCAAGTTGCTCACTGAAGCCTCAGGTAGCTCAGAGATTAGTTCAAGACAAGATAAATGATAAAATTAAAATAAATCTGTTCATGTCAAAGACATAAGCATTAAATCCATTTACTGAGTAGTAGTGAAAACAGCACCACCATCAACTTTTTCTTGGAGGAAATTGAGTAACTAAATGTATGTCAACTTGGGCTAAGCAATAAAGCTTTTTTTTTTTTTGGTCATTATTTTATACAAAGCATTTGGCTACTGTCAAGAAATGAAAGTAAACGGCACCCTTAACACTTCATAAAATTTTCAATTATATGTAGGTAGAAATGGAATTTATTTAGTTTTTCCCTCTTTTGAGGAGTCTTTAATGAATTAAACTAGTTGGCTTAACTGTGTTTGACATCGGCTACAGAGAGTAGCATATAGCTGAAACATTTTTATAGACAAGAAGAATTAATAGAGAATGTTAGAATATATATCAAAGTTTATTTGAATTATAGTACTAGAGGGGATGGAAGGGTATTTTAGAAAGAAATAAAAAAATGAAATAAAGTACTAATCTAAATTTCAAACATTTTACTTTTACAGGCTTGAATTTTGGGCCTTTGGGGTTTATAGATGAGTAATGGTTTAGAAAATTAGGTCTATCAAAACGAGTTCATGTAAGGAGATTTTTTTTTAAGTTACTTGAAAGGTAATTTCATTCTCTTCCTGTCTCCAAGAACCACAGAATAAGACATAGAAAATGTGTCAAAACTGTCACAAGATGATTTCAGTGATATAAATAAGAATACAGCAGCATATTAAACACTTGATTATTTAATTAGTATTGCATTGAACACACTTCTTTGGAGGTGTTCAAAAACAGTACCAGTTCCTATCCTCTTAATTATGAAGAGTTTAATTTTGGTTCTCTAAACCTAATATTTTAAAACTGTCAGACACTCAATCACTTGCATTTAAAGGAGTGGTTCTAAGCTCTATTATACCAAATGTTACATTTTTATGCTAAATTTTCAGTGCAGCAACTTTGGAGTTGAAGACCAGAATGAGAATTTTTCAGAAGTTTCCCTGGTGATTTTGGTGCACAATCACTGATGGGAGACCCTGACCTAGGGAACTGGTGCTAGTGCAATCTCTAATCCTTTCTATTTTCTCTTTGTTCTATTACAATTGAATGACACAGATTTTTTCTTTCTTTCTTTCTTTTAATATATAGTTTCCTTCACTATCTATTTTTTATCTCCAGGGTTTTTGTTGTTGTTGTTTTTGTTGAAGAAGAAACAAGGTCATTTGTCCTGTAGAGTGTCCACCAGTATGAATTTTGCTGAGCACATATCAGAGTATGATTTAATATGTTGCTTTTTCCCTTGCATTTTATGTAACTTGTTATATCTAGACGCTTTATCAAATTCAGGTTTAATTTTGGGGGCAAAAATAATTATGAGGTAGTGCTGTATAATTTCATCAGGAGGCACATAATGATGAGCTGTGTACTTACAGTATTGGTGGCCATTGATAATCATTGAAGAGATCTACTAATTCATCAGGGGTAGGCAAAATCGTGACATTCTAATTCTTTTAAATTTATTCTGTGTATATTAGTTGTAATAGTTCTATAAAGAAAAAACTTCCTCATCAGCTATTTCTCAACTTAATAATAATAAAAGAAAATGCCCATGAGCATTTCAGTTTTTAATTGAATAGCACGTAGAAAAGTGTTTTTATTACCCTGTAACTCTGTGAGTGTTTCATGAAGGCAGTTATTTTCTCTCACAAATTTTCTTGTATGGTTTCTGGGATTATATATTTTATAAAACTTATTAGCATTATACTTTAATTTATTAGGATAAATGGGGAAATGAACTTTTTTAGAAATCTGCTATCAATGGAGAAATGAATTCTATCTTTTTAAAAAATTTCTTATTTTATAATTTTTAAGACTCTGGATTCCTCAGACAAAATCCAAAAACAAAGTTTTCGTTATCCTTTGATTATAGTACAAGAGAATCAGGTAGAGAAAAAATTAAATAGGTGGACTAAATATTTATTGAATATTTGGAAACTGTTATGCTAGTATTCAATATTTTTGGTCATTTATAGGATAATTACAGAACAGATCAAAATAATTCCTAGATTTTAACTTCTCCCTAAACTGTGAACTTCCTGTTGAATATTTTTGCCTTTAAAAATATGTAAAGAACAAACAACATATGCTTATAAAATTCTTTCCAAATTTATTAACATTCTGCCTTTCTTTCTGTAGGAAATTTCCTGGGGGTTTCAGGAACCCATTGGAAAGTTCGTTTTTCTTTCTCTAAGATTTTTTAAGTTTCTATCTCTCTTTGTTCTGGAAGAAATTCTTTCAAGGGTAAATCTTATTGTTCTTGAGGATGATTTGTTTTTTGAAACACTCCTAATATAAAATGTAAGTTACTGAGGAACTTACTTTCTCTCTCTCTTTAGAAAGAGTAGGTGGGTTTCATAGATCTGTTTGGTGGATCCTTGGCTACAAAGAGACCATTTTTTCTTGAGTTGTAAAATGGAAGCAGTAGCCCCTCAGGTAGTGGATGTGGATTTTCCTACATTTGAGATATGTATATGGAAGCCCCTTTCTGAAGGGAGTTGGAAGAGGGACCTTTGTGAATTTTTTGTGTCGTATCAGTTGATTTTAATTGCTTACAAGTACTGGTGCAGAGAATAAAGAAAAATACAGAAGGTCAGTGAAGGTAGAAGAACAGTCATACACAGAGATGGGACTTCTTCACTTTGGATCTGGGCAAGAAGCAAAGAGGGCCAGAGAGCCCTGGCCAGCCAGCTGATGTTATCTATTACAGTTTGATAACATCCATTACAACAGTGCCCAACCCCAAAGATACCAAGGTACTTTAAAACGTTTTATCGGCCGGTGTTTTTTGCTCTTTCAACTGTTTTCTAGGAAAATGGTATAGTGAACATAAATAATAAGAGCTGTCTTTTTCTGAGAACTTCTATGTTACACGTACCATAGTGAGCAGTTTACATAACCTGGTATTGGAATACAAAAGACTTGAAATTACTGTTAACTAGTCCTGAGCTACAGCTTCCTGTTCTATAAATTGGAGTTGGCAATATCCAGTTTACAGAATATTTTTTTGCAAGGATTACTGATAATGTACTTTGGTGCTGGAACAGTATCTGGAACACAAGACAGCACTTTACAAAGTTGGTGGTAGTGGTTGCGATTTTATTTCCATTATAATTTTTAATATTGTATCGTATTGTTATTTTCTTTATTATTATAAATAATGTATTCTTACTTGGAAGTACAGGGCAAGGGATCTACAAGATTTAGTCAGCTTGTACTGAGAACTTGGAAAAGCCATATCCTAAATAAACACAATATTGCCCATGTGAATGTGGTGCACAGCTGAATGAGAGAAACACACACCACAGTGCTGACTGGCCTCACTGTAATTCAGGGCCATGATCTTCAAGGGGGCCCTTAATGCTCTCATCTGTTCTATTTTATTAATGATTTGCTCCTACTGCAGTGATCCCAAATGTCATGTAAACATGTCATTATCTCTTTAATCTTAAAAAAAGAAAAAAAAAAGGTAAAACTCTGCTGCGGATCCCACTTTCTCTATCCTGTTCTCTGTATCTCCAGTCCCTTTCTACCTATTCTTTTGTAAACCCACCACTCTACAGAAACTCTCTGGTTAAGGTGAGTAATTTGCAAGTTGCTTAATTCACTCTTAATCTTCAGTCTCATCTTACTTGGCTTATCTGCAGTATTCCATATTTAATAACTCCTTACTTAGCTATTTGAGGGATAAAATAAAGCAGTATATTTTATGTAGATTTGTAGCTTATAATGTCCTATAATGTCCATACTAGTTATTTTCACTTGATAATTTTAAAGTAAACAAAAACATTTTTTTAACTGTAGAAATGCATTTATTACAGAGAGTATATTTGATGAAATTCAAAGAGAATCTTCAGTAAGTGTAAACGAAAAGGGCTACAGAAAAATCTATATATCAGTATACATTCAATAGTATAAATACTTAGATCTTAATATCTACCCATCTCTTTCTCTCTTAGTTATAATCTATCTAATATTTCATCCTTGAATTTCACAAAGGAAGATATTATGAAGGGATTCTAAATGTGAAATTCCTTAGTATATATTGTCTATTTTGACTTTCCTAATATAGAAATCAGCAAACTACCAGTAAGATTTAATGCTTCAGGAAAAAAAAAAAAAAAAGCCTAGGTGAAAGTATCTATTTTATGCAAACAGATCCCTACTTATACAGAGTTATATCATATTTATTCAAAGTGTTCTTAGACATTGATTAGCTTTCTACTTTAAGTCTAGCATGCATCTATTGAGATGATTACTTATTTTCTCCTTTAATCAGTTTTGTGGCTTATTACATTAATTGATTTTTTTGCATTCCTAAGAAAGGCCAGAAGAGCTATGATGTATCATCTGTCTCATACAGAGCTTCTTCTATCTCATATGCTATTTTGTATGAATTACTAAGGAAGCAGATAAAGGTCCATTAGCATATGGCTTGGCTAGTGATGGGCAACTTTCGAATTTTTATGAAGTCACCCAGTAATTTTTAAAAGTTGCTTTACCTTAGGAGGAATGTGCATATTTGGCTTCTTTTAGCAGCTCTGTTTTTTTTTTTTTTTTAATGGCTACATTAAGATTTGGTGTTATTTGTTTAGAATTTTTTCTCCCCTGTTCATTAGTAATTTTAGTTTATAATTTCTCTTTTACAATCTATTCTTATTGACTTTTGGTACTAATAGTATGTTGGCATTATGAACTACATTGCTGAGCATTCTCTCTTTTCTCCTCATAATCGTTTAAAATTAGAATCACATTTCCTTTAATTTTTTGGTAAAACAACTTGATGAAGCCTTTGAACCTGGAATTTCTATTGCAGAAAAAATTTTGACAAGTACTTTTATTATTTTAATGGTTGTAGGACTATTCAGGTTTTCTATTTCTTGAATTTAGTTTGGTAAATTTTATTTTCCTAGGAATTTGTCCATTTCCCCTGAAACTTTAAATTTATCACTATAGAATAGTTTATAATATTCTCTAACTATCCTTACATTATCTGATTATAGTTCTAGCTCCCTTTTTATCAACTGATTTGTTTTAACTTTGTGGCTTTTTTATTATTTTTGTTCAGTTTCACTAGAGAATGGTCAATTGTATTAGTCTGTTCAAAGAAACAACCAACTCTCAGGTTTTTGATCCTCTCTGTTGAAGTTTTGTTGTCTATTTCATTAGTTGCTACCCTTTATTTTAATTTTATTATTTCTTCTAGTTTTTTGAATTCATTCTGGTGTTGTAGTTTGTTTTTATCCCTAACTTCTTTCAGCTTTTCTAATTTCTAATGTAAGCTTCCAAGTCTATACATGTCTTCTTTAGTCTTCGTACTTTTTAGAAATCTAGTTCTTAATTTCTAAAGATATATGAATTCCCAATTGTCATCTTTGTATTTTTGATTTATGTCTTAACTGCAATTTTAATCAGAGAATATATCCAGCATAAATTCCCTTTGTAAATTTGTTAAGACTTGTTATATGGCTCAGTATATGGTCAATTTTTATTAAAAAATCCATGTCTGTTTGAGAAGAATGTGCTGTGCATCTCATTACTGCAATATGTTTCCATATATATATATGCCGGATACCAGCTCCAGTTGAGTTGGGGGTCCTTGAAAGAGGGATGAGGAAGCTGTGAAAATAAAAAACACAGGCACAGACCTCGGTTCCTCTGAAGCACGTTCTCAGCCTGCGGGCTGTTAGCGCTGTCACAGCCAGAGCAGCTAAAGCAGCTGAAGCAGCCTTCAGACTGAAAACAGCATTTTTATTTGTTACACAATACGGGGTGGTTAATGTGGGCATTTTAACTACATAAACCTTTAAAATTATTAAGCCAATAGTTAAACGGAAACTTTTCTTAAAATTACATCAGTTCTCATAAAATTAATAATCTGCAAGGTTAAATAAAACTCGCTCATCAGCCAATTCTTTCTGGTGATTATATCTGTTGTGTGGTCAATTAGTCCGTGACTCGCTGTTCTTGACGTTTTTCACCATTGTGTTTCTTTTCTTCTTGCCCTCATATTAACCTTAAATTTATTACTACTAGCAAGCATAAATTAATTAAACAAATCTTACATATATTTTTAACTTTTAAATACTATAAAAGAAAATTCTAACAATTATATTTAAAACTTATAAATATAACAATTAAACTTATAATCAACTAAAAATTTAATGATTCTCATATTTCTATAGACATGGACCTATTGTTTATTAAGAAAAGGAATAAAGGATATTTGAACAGCTTTATCATGCATGTACTTAATATAGCAGAAGTGGGGCCCAATGTAAAGTGTCAAAGTGCACAGCACCATCCCTCACAAAACCAGATGCATTCTAAATTCCATGTATAATATTTATTTTTAGGAGGGAAAGTTGTGCATCATATGTTTTGTCCCAATATCTTACTAAGATGTTTTTATTTAGCTTAGGACATCAATGAGTAACAGGGTTTCTACACATTCTTTCTCATAAACTTAATTCTTTTTATATTATCTTTTTCCATTAATTTCAACCATTCTCTTACCATTAATATAATCCCCTGTAAATGATGTTTGCCAACTTAAGTCATATTTAGGACGTCCCCTAGGAGGGTACCAAATTTCTCCTTTTCCCATTTTATAACCCATATAACTATTTACCCAGATGGTGGGAAGAGGATGGAGATTTCTATTGTTTATTAATTTCTTTGGTAAAAACAATTGCTCATGGCTATACATAAGGTGTTTTTAAAACATCCATTGGTGTAATAAATTGACTCAAAGGGGGCAATTTGGAATTGTTCAATCTTCCCGGATCTTTTGTGGGATAATCTAATTTTATGACAACAACTGTTTATGTGACATTTTTTGCATTTTTTGGAAACTCAGGAAACTGCCACGCTGACCAAAACATCAAAAGAGAAAGTGAAAGCAGCACCACTGTGCCAAGGCAGAGATCTTTACAATGAAAGCAAGTGCTGGTAGCCGTGGCTCTGCCAGCAGCTCTCCCTCCTGGG